>NW_027554478.1:0-103818 GCF_053574225.1 Canis aureus
CCTGAATATGACCACTTCTCCCCTATTGCACACCCACCCTCCAGGTTACCAGAGGATTTCTCACCAGTCACCCTACTTCCACTCTTGTCCCCACTGCCTAGTTTGTCTCCACACAGAAGCAAGAGTGACCCTTGTACACAGTGGGTCAGATTATGTCACTCCTCTGACCCAACCCTCCAAAGGCCTCCCTTCTCACTCCAGGTGGGAGCCAAGTGTCTGCTCCCATTCTCCCCTCTTCTTGCCCCAGCCACCTTGTTTTGCTTGCTGTTTCTGGAACCAACAGCACATGCTCTATCCTCAAGCCTTTCCACTTGCTGTTTTTGCTGTCTAAATTTATCTTCCTCTAGATATGGGTCTGGTAACTCCCACACTTCTTTCAGGACTCTACTCAGATATCTCCATATCAGAGAGGTCTCCCCAAACCAGGTACTTAGACCATAGAAAGTGATCTCTTAAAAAACCACACACACACACACACACACACACACACACACACTATCATCTTACTCTTTTATTTTCTTAATATCACTTAACCCTACCCAGCATTTTATTGTTTTTGTTTGTTTCCATTCATTTATCTATACAGGGTTTCACTTCTCTCTCGTTTGCCTAAAACGCAAGCCCATAAGATCTGGGACTGACTCTGTTCTGTTCACACATATATTTCCAGGGCCTAGAACAATCACTAAATGAACAAATGAATGGCCAAATAAACTCTATCACTTATTCCCATATAGTACATGAATTCATTATACACATACACATACAGGCACACCCACACACCAATGGCAAGTTATTGTTAGCTCTAAAATACATGTGAACTATCTCGGCATATGGAAAATAAGACTTTTTAGGGGTAGATTTAATTTAAGTCATGTTCAATATCATGTGTATTAAAAAATTGGAGGGTAAAAAGGAAAGAAATATATAAAATTAATCATTCTGATAACACTATAAAGATGATCTATTTAAACTTTTAATTCATTTAAAATTGCTTTATGATTTGTGTGCATATAGAAAATTACATAATCATTAAATGTTCAATCTGATGAATTTTCACAAAGCAAACACCCAAATGAAGACACAGGATTCTATCAGAACCTCAGAAGTCTCCTCTTGACCCTTCCTAGTCAGGACACCCTGCCCAAATCACTACTGTGATTTCTATCACCATTGGTTACTTTTGTCCTTTTTCAATTTTAAACTATCGAAATGGATTTATACAGTATATATTCTCTGTGTCCAGCTTGTTTTGCTCAGAATTTTGTTTTAGGGTTTTTCATATGTTTGCAAGTAGTAGTACTTCATTGTTCTCACTGCTATGTACTATTCTATTGTATAGATATTTCACAATTTATTTTTCATTCTTTTGTTGATGGATATTTGTTTTATTTCCAGTTTGAAACTATTAAGAACGGAGCTGCCATGCCCATTTCTGTTCTTTGAACATACATGTGTATATTCTGACAGAGTAGAACGGAAAAGCTGGGACACGGTGTGGGCATATGTTCAGTGTTAGGAGATACTGCCAGTTTCTCAAAGCGTTTATGTCGTTTGTTTCCTTTTCAATTTATTCTCACCCAATTCACTAAAATCTGGACTCTGCTACTTCTAAGTGAGTAAATCTTGAGAATATTCTTGAAACATTAATAACTTTTTATAGCTTTGAGACTTAAAATCATCTATACAAGCAGGATTCCTGAAGTGTAGCCGGGGGTATTAATTCTGAAGACAGTCACTGGATTATTGGGGGGTGGGGAGGGAAGAAGAAAGAAAATAAGTTTCACAGACAAATAAAATAGGGAAACAGGATCAACTAATAAAACAGAAGTCTTTTAAGGCAAGAGTTCTCAGATTTGCCAATGTCTAATGTGTGTTGACAGTTACAAGAGTGGACTGCCGTGTGCAGTGCTAGGATAGGAACTCTATGTGTGACAGAAAACCTTTATTCTCCATGGAGTAACTTGTGGGGCTGTGGTTCCACAGAATACACTGTGAGAAATACTGGGCAAGAGTGTTTGCTTAGTGATTACCAGAAATATCCATAAACCTTAAAGACTGCTCTGACTCAAGCACTAGCAACACAGAATACGCAGTGAAAATCTTTGCTACAGATTATTTATATGTCATTATCCTTTTGGTTTTGGTTTAATCCAACTTTGAGTTCCTTTTTCCATTGTTCTGTACCCCGAATCAATTTACAGAGTCAACATCCATGCTGGTTTTTAGTTTTTGACGTTGCAAATCTGGTTGCAACAATTCGATATGGAACTTTTTTTTTTAATGAAAGATAATAAGACTGGAGCAAAATTAGGTTACTTAAGATATCACATATTTTAACTTGAATAAATAAAATTGCTAAAGATTTTGTCATGTATCCATTTATAGGCTAGTCTTTAAAAATCAGCATTATCTCCTTGATGTGAAATGAGCTTAGTCATGTTGATTAGTTTAAATGAACTTGTTATTCTGATGTGTATTGAAATTATTATCACCTTCACTCTTCACTGTGTAAATTATAGATAAAGAAGTCTCCTAAAGTTTAGTGCAGAAGTAGCATCACAACTGAGAGAGAAAATAATCTAACCAAATGTGATCTCCTGGATCTAATTCTTTTCATTAATATAAGAAGGACTGAGGCAACAGGGGCCCTTCTGGCTCCTATTCTCAGTTAACTTGAATTCAGTGTAATATACTTTGGAATGAATACTGGATTTCAATAAAGAACATTTGGGGAATTTGAAACCCAGAAAGCAAGGAAGGCATCCAAATTTATGATGGCTCAAAGATGCTTGAAATAGCAATTTATGCCAGATCAAATTCCATTTAAATGGGTTGTAGACTACTGGGAAAAAGTGTTTATGGAACATCTTATATTAGCAAAGTGCTTTCTGTCATTTTTTAATAGTCATGTTAGGTGGAGGGTTATAATTGCCACTGACAAGGACAGCTCAATATGACAACTGACATTAAAGAGACTTTATAAAAAAATCAAATTATTTTAAGGTGTTTTATTTGATCATGAAAATAATAACAATAACAAGGGGAAAGAAGAGGGAGAAAATAAAGTATAAAAGGAAAAAAAACGAAAGAAGAAATGTATGGGGGAAGCAAGGATAATAATTCTTGATATTGAATTTTCTATCTGGCAAAGTCCTGGCATGTAATTAATGTCTGATATATATTAGTTATTTCTACTATTAGCCCACTATTCCTCAAATTTTCTGGAACTGTATATAGATTGCAAGTTAAAAAGACAGAGTGTTATAACAAATGGTTTCTAATACAACAAATCAAAAGAAAATAAGAGACATACTCTTAACACCAAACAAGAGGTAATAACAAATGATCAATGGGAAAAGTAAATCTCTTTACTTTGCAGCCTTGGGTCATTAGTGGTTCAGCAAAGATTTTTAGTGGCTTTCATGTTGCCTCTCGCTGAGCTCCTCCAAGCTTATGGCTCGTCTAATGTATATAATTAATTATGAAGGGAATCAGGATATGTGATATCCTTTAAATTATGCCAACTCTAAAGAATATTCATATAAATCAAAGATTGAAAGTAGTTTAAGTCTCATTAAGTAAGTTTAACTTTAATCCTGGTGGAGAAGATAAAACATGTTAGACTGAGGCAAAAATCTATAAGGTGCTATTTTGTTACACTGGTGGCCCCCAATGAACCACGTCTCCTCATATTCATATACTGGCACTTACCCACACGACTCTGGTTTGGCCATGGGACTTACTCTGGTCAATGAGGTTGGCAAGCGTGCTGCAAGCAGAGGCTCGGTAAGTGCTTGCACGCTGGGACAGGTCTTCTCAGAATACTCTGTCTTAGATCTAAGCCAGGATGCCAAAGGAAATCCAAACTATCCTGCTAGACTCTAAGAAGGCATTCTTCAAGCCACATAGAGGAAGACTAGGCTCCCCAGCCAATCGCTCCTGGGGGATGTGATTACATGACTGCCTCCCGTCAAACAATATTGAACAAACAACTGTCCAACTGACTCCAGCCAACCCACAGAATCACGAGAAATAAAATCTTTGCTTTAAGGCACTGGGTTTTGGAATGGTTACATTCACAGCAATCAGTAGATAAAACAATAATAGTCCATGAAAATCATAGCATTGGTTTATCATTATACATCACTCAAACTGTTTTAAATTTTTTTTCTGAAAGTGATATATTCACATCATTTAAACAGCCAAATTGTCCTACAGTGCTAATAAAGGGGAGTCATTTCCTTACATAGCCCTAATTCCCCTCCCTGGAGGCAATCATTAGCTCTCTGATTTTGCTTTTTCTATTTACTTGAATATATATCGCCATTTCTTATATTATCTTGATTTATCCACTTCAGACATAGCATACTGACAGCATATTATGGCAGAAGAGTGTCCATCCCTCTTATGTAATTCGTCAGTATTCTTTCACATTTCTCATTGAATTAATATCTTGTATTTTTATACTATGAACATATAAATATTGTTCACTACTGGGGAAAGTAGTTTCATTGTGTGAGATTTCCTTTCTTGAATAATCAAGTTTTGTTTTACCTTTTTTGTTTGTTTTGCTATTCTTGTTTTTTTACTACTAATTGTTCTTTCTTTCCAAACTCTTTAGCAATACCTTTCAATTGGGTCCCATATACTCAAACTTGTCAAGTAATTCAGAAGTTCCCTTTTTTCTCTTGGAGAATGCTTTGCTAGAGCCTTCCATTCTCTCTTCTTCTGATCTGAAGTGTTCTTGATCTGCTACACAGCTGAAATCTCAGGACTTCCCTTTACAATTACCAGAGCATTTCCTGGACTCATTCCTTCATTGAAGGCCCCATTTCCTAGAACTCCTGGTTCTACTTCTTTTGGAGGTTCAATTTTTCTGTAGTTTCTTAAGAAATGGTATTTGGAGGCAAATGTTTACATCTTGTATATCTATCTGAAAATTTTTACTTCCTTTACATTCTATTAATAATTTTATTTGGTTTAGTATTTCTAGGTAGAAAATTGGTTCTTTTAGAGTTTAAAAGGCCTCACTCTAATGTCTTCTGTTTTTATTTTATTTTTTTAAGATTTTATTTATTTATTTTAGAGGGACACAGAGAGAGTATGAGCAGGGGGAGGGACAGAAGGAGAGGGAGAGAAAGAATCTCAAGCAGACTCCACACTGAGTATGGAGCCCAATGCCAGACACCATCTCACAACCCGATATCATGACCTGAGCCAAAATCAAGGATTGGATGCTTAACCGACTGAGCTACTCAGGAGCCCCTCTATTGTCTTCTTATTTCTAGTACTGATCAGAAGAAGTATGATGACATTTTATTCTGATTTTTTTGATATATGCCCAATGTTTGTCTCTCTGGAAACTTTAAGACTCTTTTCCTTTCCTTGTGTCCTGAAATTTCATAATGGTGAACCTCGATGTGTATGTATGTGTGTTTCATTCTTTTTGATGGACAGTGAATCTTTAAGTAACTAAACTTAAGCTTTTAATTTCTTTTTTGACTCTTTCTTCTTCTGATTTCCATATTGTCTCTGGGACTTCCAAGTCAAATGTTGACTTCCTGGATTATCCACTCACTTTCTACTTTTTGGTAAACAGCACTAAGTTTTATCTCATAATTTTTAAAATTTTAACTTTCTAAAGTGTTTAATTCCTATGATCTTTATTATTCTGAAGCTATTGCTTCTTTTTTATAACATTAAGTATTGCTTTTTAAAAAATGTCTCCATCATTTGCTTTCAATCTTTCTGAGTTTCTGTTTGGAGTTCCATTTTGTTCCTTTCAGGTTTGAGACTGATTCATCATATGTTCAGTGGTCCTTGCTATGCTTGAATTTAAAGTTGGATTAGGGGATCCCTGGGTGGCTCAGTGGTTTAGCACTTGCCTTCAGCCCAGGGCATGATCCTGGAGACCCAGGATCGAGTCCCACATCAGGCTCCCTGCATGGAGCCTGCTTCTCCCTCTGCCTGTGTCTCTGCCTCTCTCTCTCTTTCTCTGTGTCTCTCATGAATAAATAAATAAATCTTAAAAAAAAATAAAGTTGGATTAGATAAAAAGTTGATTCTATAGTTTGTGTGAGTGGATGGGGCTTGTCGTTTGTGGGGTGAGCTGGCTTTTTACTGGGGGTGTGGGGGAAAATCCCCCAGTGCCAGATATATGAAGCTATTTTCTTCTCCACAGAAGAATCCTCCAGTTTTCTGTATGACTTCTTTTAAGTCCAACTGGAAGCTAGGCTATAAACCTTTCCTTAAACCTATTTCCAACCTGGCACCAAGCCCCTGCCATGGCTCTGCCTCTTGTTCCGGATTCCTGTGTCTTAAGTGAGATTTCCCATCTAGTATTTGGATAGATTGAGGAAGAAGAGTAGTTAATTGGTTATATGTGGTAGGTATGGATACCTGGGAATCAACTTATCTCTTTTCAGATTTCTAACCATTCCTCCTGCTTTGAGCTCCAGATTTCACCCGGTCATCGGCAAGCCCTAGTGCTTCCAGTTTACATGACTGTCCAGGATTCTGGAAGGCAACAGAATGGAGGAGGCTGACTTGTTCCTACCTGGTATCCCTTACTACAGGCTTTTACATTTCATTTCATTACTATTTCTTTTGCTCTCATCAGTCAGATACTCTTCTCTATCTACTTTCCCAATTCTGAAAACGTGTGGACCTCGCCAGTCTTCTAATTCTTTTGCCATCTTCCTTTTCAACATGAGTTTATATATTTTCCCACTTATACTATCATCTCAGTGATATTGGGGGAGTAAAAAATTAAAATACATGTTCACTGTGTCAAATGAACGGCAAGACCTTTATTTACTTTTTTTTTTAAACAGGTAAAATTTCCTCTGGCAAAAATGGAGTTTTAATGGATTAGGGCTACTTAATGGAATGCCTGACTTGCTTAATATATAGTCAAATCTTGACACTGGGTAAATACTAAACTTCATCATCGAGCAACTGGCAACAACTATAGCTTGGTGAAGAAGAAAGCATTCTGGTTCAATTTGAATTCCTGCTAAAATAGAATTATAGTCCTCACCACAAGCAAAAGAGATAAATGGGATCTACAATGAAGTGTTATGAGGCACGTTGATTACAGGGAGGAATGTGGTTCCAAATACAGTGTTAGGCACTGGTAAGATGATGATGGTGAATAACTGCTTTGTATGCAGAGAAGGCTTATCAATTCCAATATTCAACTTTAGTAAATGTATTAAGTGCTATCTTTAAAAAAAATGTTCAAAACCATGCTTAAATCACACTTTTTCGAGAACGTCATCTCCCAGACTTGTCAGCCAGAAATTACCTTACCCTCTTTTAATAAATATTTGCTATCAACACCTGTATTTTCTAGTATTTTTAATTTCATTGAATGAAAAACGCATCCCTCCTGGGTCTCTCTCCCCTAACTGGAATAACAACACAGGATTGCCAAAACTGTTGGCCCAGTAGGGATGTTAAACAAATAAACAAAAACAAACACAAAACAGTAATAAACTATCACTATCATTCCATTTAAAAAGGGCTGTTAACTGGAACAATTTGAAAAATTAAGTAAATATCCAAGTGTTTAATTATAGCTCAAAGTATGAAACAAATATCCATGAGTCCATATTGATATAAATGTTTGAATAAAATAAATTAAGGGGAAGAGACAAATTTGCACAGAAGAATGTTATGTGACATTCCCCTCCCTCAGTGAGGTAACGTAAAACTTCCTACCCTCTGAGTATGGGTGGCACATAGTAACTGTCTTCCAAAAACTACAGTATGAAAAGGGGATGCGATGGGAAGAATAACCTTGTGGTGGAGAAATCCCAAAACAACCACCACTCAGTTATATGATCAAGCATAACATCAATAGTGATAGGGCACCTGGGTGGCTCAGCAGTTGAGCCTCTGCCTTTGGCTCAAGTCATGATCCCAGGGTCCTGGCATCAAGTCTTGCATCAGGTTCCCCATAGGGAGCCTGCTTCTCCCTCTGCCTGTGTTTCTGCCTCTCTCTCTCTCTCTCTCTCTCCATGTCTCTCATGAATAAATAAATAAAATCTTAAAAACAATATAAAAAAACAGTGATAAAGTTAAAAGTCATGTTGATCATATGTACCCTAGATATGGTGTGATAAAAATAGCACTTTATCTCCGTGAACTTCTTTCTTAAAATCTATAACCAAGTGTAAGCATGAGAAAAATATCAGACAAATTCAAATTGAGAGATACGGTTAGAATACTGGACCAGTACTTCTCAAAACTATGAATCATCAAAAATAAGGCAAGTCTAAGAAACTATCATAGCTTAAGGAGATATGACAACTAAATGTAATGTTGTAATGTAATCTGGGATGCGGTCCTAGAAAAGAAAAATGATATTAGGCAGAAAGTAAGGAAATATGAATAAATTATAGACTTTAATTAATAACATACATCAAAATGGGTTCAGTAGTTATAATAAATGTACTAATGTCATAGCAAAACAGACATTAGACGTGCGTATATTAAGAACTTTTGTACTATTTTTGTAACTTTTCTATAAATCTAAATCTACTCTAAAGTTAAAAGTTTATACAAAAGCTACTACAACAGGTACTCCTGGGTGGCTCAGCAGTTAAGCCCCTGCCTTCAGCCCCGGGCGTGATCGTGGAGACCCGGGATTGAGTCCCATGTCAGGCTCTCTGCATGGAGCCTGCTTCTCCCTCTGCCTGTGTCTCTTCCTCTCTTGCTCTCGCTCTCTCTCTTTCTCTGGTCTCTCATGAATAAATAAATAAAATCTTAAAAAAAAAAGCTACTACAACAGTAAAATAAAGACAATCTTTTAAATTCAGTAGAGGCCTTTTATGAAAAACAAAGCAAAAAACAAACAAAACAAAACTCTCCTCTATAATGCATTTATTATTTTTTGGATAACATTCTGGCTTCTGGGACAAAGAGATCTTTATCATTCTGGGTACCTCAATTGTGATACTCTTGTGACATGTACAATTTTCTCCTTCCCTTATGAAGTTTACCAATTAAATGGGATTTTATATTTGAATCTATCATTTTCAATATTTAACACTATGCCTTCAGAGGTGGGAAGCAAAGGCAAAAGAAAAATTAAATTCCCTTACTACTTACAGTCCATTGACAAGTCCTTGAAACAGGCAGAGTGACATTCCCTTAGGAACTCAACTGCCTGGATATTGACACTTTGCTAAGGACAAAAGGCAATTTCAGTCCTACCCACCCAGGACTCTGTAGGTCTTTTTTAACATATAAAACTTCCTTTGGAAACTTCCTTTATCTCTACCCTCCCAAGATACGTGTTAGCAATCATCCCCCAAGCATAGGGCCCACCATATACATCTGAAGGGTCTAATGACTAAGGTTTTGTTAGACATAATAAACGACCTTATCCCAAAAATACCTAGGCCTCTTAAGGTCCTGGAAACCTTGTTTCCAAAATATCTTAGAGGTCTGTGCTGTCCTTACCCCCTCCGAACTTCAAAGTATATAATCAGTCACCTATCACAACCCCGGTGCAATTCTTTCGGCCCACAGTCCTGTCCCTGTACTTTAATAAAACCATCCTTTTGCACTGAAGACATCTCAAGAATTCTTTCTTGGTCATTTTCTACATCAACTTCCACATTATAGATTCTGAAGAAATAAGATATCTTCGATGCAACTTATTTGTATTGTTTTATCCCATTAAATTGGACAAATAAAAAATACACCTTCGAATGTGAGTAGGTGCTCTTGCTAATTGTGTGGAAAACAAAGTTCAAAATGACAGATGTGATAAAAATCTAAAACATGAGAAAGCTAGAAATATGCAGTCATTTCTCTTATCAAAATAGGAAAACAAAAACAACAAATAAGGGTTGTTTTGATAAATAATGGGGTTATATAAATGTTTTTTTTGTGTTACCTGCTAGACTCAAGATCTGACTTTTACTGTTCACTGGACTATACCCACAGACCGTTGTCCCATGTTACTCCTTTATCTAGTCTTCCAGGCTTATCTCCTAACTCATGCCAAAGACCCAGGAGGAGTACCATCCTGTGATGGAAACTGAAACTACTCCTCCAGCATTAACAACTATTCAGATGAGCTCTGGCCAGCCTAGACCACCCAGACCAGTTTGAACTTAACCTCTAATTCATATCTGTGCAGATGGACCACAGAGTGACCTCTGGGATGATCTACGATTACTTTTACCTCATTATAATACTAAAATCTCTGCCCCAGGAGGAGCACAGGCCTCATTTACATAACACACAATGCCTTTATAGGCATGTTTCCTTAAGAGGCATGCGTGACTTATGCCTGCCTCTATACATGATGACAAGGCTCCTCTATCTATATATTCATCCTAACCCTAAATGAAAGGAACCTATTCACCTTTGCTTGGGCAGTCACGGCTTTGAATGTTATTCCTGGTGATCTTATTTATTTGCACCAAATAAAATTTCCTTTGTGTGACAACTCCAGCTGCTGTAATTTCTATCTGTGACTCACCAATAAGCAAACTCACATTAGTTTGGTTACATTAGTTGTATATAAGATTAATATGAGTCCGTACTATATTGTTGCTAAGAATTAGTAATAGGTAGGTGCCTGGGTGGCTTAGATGGTTAAGCCTCTGTCTTCAGCTCATGTCATGATCCTGGGGTACTGGGATTGAGCCCCACATCAGTTTCCCTGCTCAGCTAGGAGCTTACTTCTCCCTCTGCCTCTGCTCCTCCTCCTGCTTGTGCTTTCTCGCTCACTTTCTCAAATAATAAATAAAATCTTTTAAAAAAGAAGAAATAGCAATAGGCAATATCATAAAGACTGAATTAAATTTTAAAAGGGAAAACAATTGTTGATTTTATGGGTGTTTTGATTTTCTTCACTATATCTTATAAATTATCTATACTGATCATGTAATATCTCCTTAATTAGAAGATTTAGATTTAATTTAAAAAAGAAAATAAATCATATCACAAGGAATTTTTTAAATTGAAGTTATGTAGAAGAGACATTTTTATTCGTGTTTCTTGTTTTGGGGTTCACTAGTATGTTGGGAGCCAGTTATCATTGCACATAAAGGTCCAAAGAAAAGGGTATTCAATTGCATTCTCTATATTTGTATAGTATATTGGTTTTCATCTTAAGCATGGAAAATTTGGCATATGGTAGGTAAATTTCTTAGGATGATCATAAAACATGGTTAAATATTACTAATTTTTATTTATGGTTGTGCTTAAGACAAAAATGAAAAACTCAAAATCCATAAACCCCAAGAAAGAGGCTGAAGACCTAAGACCTTGGGTTGGGGGAGCTGTTTGGTTTAAGACAAGAAAGAACTTGAAGATAAAAATATTAGATATAATAAAAATAGGACTCATGCATGCACACACACACACACACACATATATACATATGTATTATACAACAAATGGAAACCATTTGTTGTGACTGTAAACATAGTCACATAGTAAGCATATTCGTTCGGTTGGCAAACGGATGCAGAAAGAAAAGAAAATACATTCTTAAAATAGAAAACTAAAAAAAATAGAAAAAGTAAGTGATGATAGAGACAAAAGGGAAATAATTGAGGAGAAGGAGAAAAAGATGGAGGATTTATGCACAAAATCAGAAAAAGATACAAAGGAAGAAAGAAAAAGAGGGAAAAAAAGAGGACTCCTCTGGAGATTCTAAATTGAATGTATTGTCACACTGTTTCAGGAACTGTAGATGTAAGGGTGTTAACACCTTTTATTCCTCCATTTGAAATGTTAATTAGCTCATTAACCACTGTTCCTTGCCTCTCACTAGGGGAGCAAGCAAGGCATTATCCCTCTGGGCTGAGTAGTTATAAGAACAGAACAAGAATGCCCCCGAGCATCCAAAGAAACCTCTTTCCAGACCCAATAGCCTCGTCTGCTTGGTTGGATATTTATATATTTGGTTTTCTGGAGATTTTTCCAAGTAACTTTTTGTCTCCACTGTAGGTTGTACTGCTT
Source organism: Canis aureus (assembly GCF_053574225.1). Classification (NCBI taxonomy): domain Eukaryota; kingdom Metazoa; phylum Chordata; class Mammalia; order Carnivora; family Canidae; genus Canis; species Canis aureus. The sequence goes on from NW_027554478.1 coordinate 11,992, forward strand.
GGAACATCCTTACCAGAAGGCTCATAGGCAGGCTTCTGCTTATTATACTTCAAGTCTCATCTCTGTGGTTAACTCCTTTTGAAGTTTTCCCCAGATTCCATAATGAAAACTTCCAAACTTCCTGGTAAACCATAAGCTCCATGGAGATCAACAATGTTGATCTTGTTCACAGCTATATCCCCAGTAGCTGGTATAATGACTGACATCAGGAAGGTGTCATTCATTATCATGAATGACAAGACGACTAGCAGATGGACCGACGTCTCTTTCCAACTAGATTGTGATGTAGGGACCAACTACTTAACTATGAATCTCCAATATCCAATTGTACATACAGCAAATAATTAAACTTACAAGTGAGTGAATAAACTAATGGAGTTACTACTGATATTCTCAACAAAATAATTTATAAAATATAATTTAAGATTAACATTTTCAAGAAATATATATTTTGTAAGTAATACAGTAGAGAGTGTGTGTGTATTATGTAGGTATGTGTTTTACAATGAGATGCTTCTCAAAAACTCTCAAGGAAATTATTTTTCTTTTTGAATTTTAAAATTTAAATCAACAGATTATGAGATTAAAAACACATATGCCACCTTAAAAATCACTTACAGTGTAAAGCAATATTATCATATAACTATTTAAAAGGAAATAGATGAATTCTATTTAAAATAGAAATAGATGAATTGAAAAATAAGGGAGGTAGTGATTACTGCCTCTTTCTATTGCAGTGCTAGAATAGGTCATTCAAAACAAGGTGACGAGTTGCATGTTCAGTTACATGTTAACTCATAGAACAACCTACAAATGCTATTTGACAATTGTTTCCTATTGGTGAATATAATGCAATCCAGACAGACTGTCAGGACATAATAATAAGAACCGGGATATTTCATTCCAAATGGGGCACAGGTAGTGTTCAGAATATCAAATTTTAGAGTAATCCACATATATCATAATGGGAATGGTCCAATACCCTTATGATCATCCTTAGCTGCCAAGTGTGGTTAGAAAACACTTTAGTTCAGCAAATGACTCTCAAAGTACTCTGTAGGAATCTTAAATGGATTCTGATGCCTACATATAATGCATTCAGATCAGAAATACAAAAGAGGCTGGGTTTTATCTATTTCTATCAAACATCTGATGAGGATAAACTTTAATAACATTGTTCATTCTTGATTTGAAATTATTTTTAATCAAAGACATAAAAAAGATCAGTGAGGACTGCCTATTGATTAGACAAACATCCCATTTCCTTCCCCATGCCAACCTAGGTAATGTCAACATGAGTGCAGATGGTGACAATTACTACTAATTTCAACAGGATTCCTACTTTATTGCCAAAAACAAACAAAACAAAACTAACCCCCAATTATAGTGTTTTGAATTGTGATAGTGGGTGGCGAGGGATACATAATTTCAACTTTTACTTTTTTCAAAACATGTTCAAGAAAACACACAGAGACATGAAGTTATATTAGCTGAAACACTTGGTATTTAACAAATAGTTGGTGAAGACCAAGAGAAATATCTACTAAGAGGCTGTGAGGCAGAGCTGTAGGCCCAGGCTTGAGTGTGGCAGATGTACAAGCACCTTGACTACAAACACGACCTCAGGGACTTCTGGTCTTCTCCAAACAGAGAAGGTAAAGATAATCTCTTGTTTCTCTCCATCCATAAGAAAGTTGCTTCCTGATGCTCTCAGGGCCATTGTACGCCTACATACCCTCACTGCCACTAGTATCCTTTTCTATTTATTCAAAGATTCATACTCCCCAGAGTATGAATTCATACTCCCAATTCCACCCAGAGAGGAGAGATATACATAGCTAGTATATGGTCAGAACTTTGGCTATAAGTCATCAGCCAGAAGGGCAGAGACAAAAGGGACTCTTTAAGAACACTGATCTTTAAAGAGTAGTAACTTTTCACTTAAGTATTTTTTTTTAAGATTTTGTTTGTTATTTGAGAGAGAGAGAAAGCAGGAATGAGGGAGGGGGCAGAGTGAGAAGCAGATTCTCTGCAGAGAGGGGACCTGACTCAGGGCAGATCCCAGGACTCTGGGATCCCAACCTGAGTCAAAGGCAGACGTTTAACCAACTGAGTCACCCAAACACCCCCACTTAAGTATTTTTCAGGAGAAAAATTACAAACTAAATACTGCAGTGATGCACTTCCTTCCCATATTTACATGACTAGGTAGCAAAAGCAGAGCTTTCTTGCTCAGTTCAGCAAGATAACTAGACTTAAAAAAAAAAAACGGCTTGACATTAGAAATGTAGCATGGAACCAAATCCCTCAACTAGGCTTCAGGCATAGGGCATGAAAAGATTCTAAGAGCAACGAGGTGGAAAGTGAAGGTGAACAGAATCATTAGTGGTAAGCAAACACTAGGTATGAAAACCTCACATAACAGAAAAATGGTTCTGTAAACTTAGGACCTGCAAAATGGTTTTATACTTAAAAAAAAAAAAAGGAAAGAGAAAACGATTGAACCCTTAGTGTAGAAGACAAGCATCTTCTGGAAATGGAATGTGGATGAAAGTAATGTATGCTATTTCCAGGCCTTATTCTTTTTTTTTTTTTTTCCTGGGCCTTATTCTTAACAACTTCCCAGGCAATCCTTACTTCTCTTTTCCCTGACAGCCAAGTGGAGAAAACTCCAGATTGGAAGGCATATGCTGTAGATGGTGAAGATGCAGGATGGAAAGTCTGATCTCTATGTGAACACTGGAGAGAGTGCAATCTAACCAGGAACACCTGTATTCAACTACTGCCTGAGCAAGAAATAAATTTTTATTGTGCTATTTCACTGAGATTTTAGGGCATATGTATTATAGCAGTGAGCACAATGTTAACTATACTACCTTATATAGAAGCCTTGGGGAAAAATAGGGCCAGTGATGCTGTTAGATTTTGGAGGAGGAAGGGGATGGGGAATATGATACTTTAGACCGATCTGTTTCTGAACATTCTGTAATTGCTTTGCTGGGATGTGAATAAGTCACTTATAATCCAAGAGTGTGTTTCCTTTTTGTTTGCAACAAGTTGCCCTAAATTAGTTGCTGTTTCTTTCTTCAGACTTGAAATTCTGTGATTCGTTTATCAGAAGTGAGAACTCCAATATCAGATATCACTCAAATCAGCAGTTAAAAAGTGTGAGTATAGAGAAAAAGTAGGGGATATTTTCAATAGCCCATCTTGAGTTGACTTGTTAAAAGCTTTGTACCAAAACACATGTGAATCAGAACTTAGCCTAGTCAGAGTTAAAATAAGCCTCTCTTACCCAAACAATTATTATGAGAAGTGTAGGCATTTTTAGAAATGGATAAACACAAAAATTCTCCTTCAAGTATATCAATGAACTGAAAATACATCTCCTTGAAAACATCAACCAAGGCACAGTGTGATGAGAGACAAGGTTAGATTCATGCTCAATACTTCAAGGAAGAGCCAAAATGTCTGAGTGTACTGACCCGATCCCCTTGGGGGAAAGTATAAATGCAGACCTGTCACTTGATTCATTTATAATTTGAATCAGTAATACTCTGGACGGTATTGAAGAGAACAATCATGTATAGGTAGGAATGAATGAGATGATAACCTAAAGGTCACTTTCATTTCTCTTGTCTATGCTAATTGAGCCCTTATGATGGAGAATTCAGCAGGAGCCAAATGGAGACAACTGCACCTTCTACTGAGCCTCGATGCCCTTACAGAATGTTACACAAGTGCTTCTAAATAGCAGAGGTCACTAAGCAGTTTTAGGAGAGGAAGCTTACGTAACCTGAGTGTGATGGGAAAAACAAAACAAAATATAACCACAATTAAAAAACATTTAAACATGAGAGTCCTAGTTCAGTTGAATAGCTTTGGAATAAACTCAGCCCTGGAGGACATGTGGATCTTCTGGATGGAGGTTTTTCAATTAGAGCAGAAATCAAGCTTGAGAACAGGGTGTTAGCCTCATGGATGTGAGCACTCAGAAAGGAAACTGTGATTTACCCACATAAAACTGTGAAGGTCTGAAACGCTCCTTGCATGGCCTCAGCACAGTGCAGGGCGCAAGAGACATGTGAGCCATGAAGATCTAATGTGATGTAGATGTAACGCAGCTGTAATTTAGGGGTGGTGACAGCCATCGTCTGAGAAATGGTAGTGCTGAGCTGTGTGAGCAAAGCAGGCAGCAGGTACCTGATAAGTACTGCACAGGGCTTGGGAGGTGAGCCAGGGCGGTGACCAAGGGCCTGGGCTTTGGCCGTTAGCCAGACCTTGGCGCAAATCTTGATTCTGCTATTAACTACCTGTTTTAATATTTAATGTTAATGGCTTAGCTGTTTAATGACAGGTTACTGAGCCACTCAATTTCCTTATCTATAAAAGAGAGATAATAACACGTACCTCACTGGGTTTTTGTGAGATTAAATGAGACCGAAAATATGCAGTGAGATACCCAGGCTGCCTGGACCTAAACTGTACCTGCTATGAGGATTTAAATAAACTTGCAAAAGTCTGATAAAATGGTGAAGTAAGGTATCTGGGAAACTATTTGTATGAAGAATAAAGAAAAAGATTTTCTGAGGAAAGAGCTAACTTGAACTCATAATGGTTTCAGATCCAGTGGGGAGGAATGATGTTGCATCGAGCTTGATGTCCACCATTGAAATCTATCATAGGTTAGGCCCCTAGCTTCATGCCTGTGATTAAGGACGCCAGAGGGCTGTAAGGGCAACGTGAAAGGGCTCTCTTACTAAAGCCCTTCTGGAACAGAGGCTACCTCACTTTGGAATTCATCTAAAAGGGCTATGCAGAATGGAAGAGAAGATATTGCTCTTCCAATTAAGCATTGACCATCAACTATTGAAGACTCCAGTTTAATGGTGGCTGTGGAGAAAAAGAACTACAGTGCCCAATGAGATGAGGTGGCACTTCTTGCTGTGGGGTCCTTGCCTGAGATTGTAGTTAAAAGTGGAAGTAGCAGCAGTTTAGGTACACGGGGGTGGAGGGAGCGGTGGCACCTGTGATAGGAGTAAAAGCATTCACAACCAGCGGCTGTGCAGCAGGTGTGGCCACACCTGTGAAGGGTGGCTAGTGCTGGTGGTGTGTGGCAGCTGGCAGACAACCAGCAAAGGCACTGGCAGTGACGGCAAGAGGTGGCCAGGGGAAGCACGCTGGTGTGTGAGCGTGGACGGGACACCACGTGAGTGCCACCAGAAATCCTGGGGGAGGACGGTGGGGGCGTATGAAGGAGCAATGACAGGCTGGAGTCAAAGTCCTGCATGATCAGATGTGGGCAAAGGCCCGTTTCATGTAGTTTATCAGCATTGACGTTATCTGGATCCAGGGAAATCTGTGTCAGAGATTAATACATACCATCAGAGGCACTCAATTAATGATAATCTTCTACCTCTTTACTCTGTTCTTTCAGGCATTTTAAGAGGATAATATGGATTTATCATCAAATTGTGTCTGAATGCAGCAAATTACATAACCTTGGTCAAGTTCTGAGCCTTTCTTGGCTTGTTACTCTATTAGCTACATGGGAAAAGTGTGATCTGCTTTGTAACCTAGAGATGGAATATGTAGCATATTTTTCCAACACCTGCACATGGTAAGTACGCAGTGATGTTAGTTTTCTCCATTTTTCAACAATTGAAGAATTCTATGCAATTAGCATCTCAGAACCGACCTGGACAGGAACTGAGCTCGCAGAGCTGTGGTAACTACAAAAGCAGAGAAGACTGGGGACTCACATCAGGAGTTCTAGCTAAGAGCTTTTGCCCCCCCTCACATCCAAGAACTGATTTGATCCTTCCAAACAAATGTGAATCTGGCGCTATGATTAACATTTACTTATGAAGAAACCAAAGCTCAAAGTTTTCACACTCTTAAACTGTGGTTTAGGTAGCAAAGCAAACTGAGCTAATACTGACAATCCCTTATGTCTTTTCTTCTGCCCAGGTTCCTTTATTTGTTTGTTTTTGAGGGGCTTTTTTGGGGGGAGGGGAATACATAAAATGTAAAAGTTATTCTAAATATTTTTTCCAGTTTTACTGAGAAATAATTGATGCACAAATTTAAGGCATAGAGCATGATGGTTTGATTTACTTATATTGTTAAAAGATTATTGTAACAGGTTCAGCTAACACCTATCATCTCACAGAAATACAATAAAGACAAGAAAGGAGAAAAGAAAGCATGGAACATCTTTTCCCCTTGTGATAAGAACTCTTAGGATTTGTTCTCTTAACGTTCCCATATACATCATAAAGCAGTGTTGGCCACAGTCATCATGCTATACATTATATCTCTAAAATTTACTTATCACTGGAAATTTGTACTTTTGACTACCTTCCTACAATCTGCCCTTTCTCTGGCTGCTGCCCCTGTAATCATATTCTGAACTCTCTTTCTAAAAGCTTGATTTTCTTTTTCTTTCTTTCTTTCTTTCTTTCTTTCTTTCTTTCTCCTTTCTTTCTTTTCTTTTCCTTTTTCTTTCTTTCTTTCTTTCTTTCTTTCTTTCTTTCTTTCTTTCTTTCTTTCTTTCTTTCTTTCCTTCCTTCCTTCCTTCCTTCCTTCCTTCTTTCCTTTCCTTCCTTCTTCCTTCCTTCCTCTTTCCTTCCTTCCTTCCTTCCTTCCTTCCTTCCTTCCTTCCTTCCTTCCTTCCTTCCTTCCTTCCTTCCTTCTTCCTTCAGATTCCACATAAGTGAGATCATATAGTAGTTGTCATTTTCTATTTGATATTTCACTTAGCATAATGCCTTCAAGTACATCCATGTTGTCATAAGTAATAGAATTTCCTCAATTTTTATGGCAGAATAATCTTCCATTGTGTATATATATAATTTGTATACTCCATATAACATATTATATACCTCTTTAGCCATTCACCCATCAGTGGATGGTTTGGTTGCTTCCATGACATGGTTGTTGCAAACAATGCTGCTATGAACATGAAAGTGGAAACATCTTTTTGAATTAGTGTTTTTATTTTCTTTGGATATATTACCAGCAGAATTGGTGAATCATATGGTAGTTCTATTTTTAACTTCTGGAGGAACCTCCATACTGTGTTCCATAGTGGCTGTTTTTTTTTTTTTTTTTTACATTCCCACCAACAGTGCACAAAGGTTCCCTTTTCTCCACATCCTCACCAGCATTCGTTCTTTGATGATGGCTAACAGGCTTAGGTGCTGTCTTGTGAGTTTACGCTGCATTTCTCTAATGACTGGGAGTGTTTCATATACCTGTTGGTCTTTTCATATTGTTCTTGGAAATCAGGTCCCTTGCCCATTTAAAGAATATCCAAATTTTATTTGGGTATTTTTTTGCTAATGAGTTATATGAGTTCTTCATATGTTTGGGATATTAGCCACTTATCACATGTATGGCTTGCAATTTTTTTTCCTATTCTGTAGGTTGTCTTTTCACTTTGTTGGTAGCTCTTTGTGCAAAAGCCTTTAGTCTGATGTGGTCTCATTTTTTAATCTTTGACTTTATTGCTTGTGCTTTAGGTGTCCTATCCAAAAAATCATTACCTAGGTTATTGTCAAGGAGTTTTATCCCTATGTTTTCTTGCAGGAGTTGAATGGTTTCAGGCCTCACATTTAGGTTAATTCATTTTGAGTTCATTTTTGTGAGTAGTTTTAAGATAGGAGTCCAGTTTCACTCTTTTACATGGGAATATCCAATTTTCCCAGCACCCTTATTGAAAAAAAATGTCTTCTATTTAAGTATTCCTGACTCTTTTGGTGAATATTAGTTAACCATATATCCTTGGGTTTATTTGGGGCTCTCTATTCTGTACCATTGGTCTATTTATCTGTTTTTACACCAGTGATGTATTGTTTTGACATCCATGGCTTTATAGTATAACTTGAAATCGGAGAGTGTGATGCTTCCTGCTTTGTTGTTCTTTTCAGTATTTCTTAGGCCTTTTGGGGCCTTTTATGATTCCGCACAAATTTTAGGAGTATTTTATTCTACTTCTGAGAAAAATGCCATTGGAATCTTGGTAAGTATTGCACTAAATCTATAGATAGCCTTTAGTAGTATTGACATTTTAACAATATTAGTTCTTCCAAGCCATAAACACTAAATACCTTTCATTTATCTGTGGTTTTTTTGTTTCATCAATGTCTTGTAGATTTCAGAGTACAGATCTTTCACCTCTTCTGTTCAATTTATTCCTAAGTATTTTATTGTTTTTGATACTATCATAAATGAGATTGATGTTTTAATTTTTTATGACATTTTCAGAGAAATCCCTTTACTGTATAGAGACACCACTGATTTTTTGTTTTGTTTTGTTTCAGAGGTAGAATTTAGTGATTCATCAGTTGTATATAACACCCAATGCTCATTACATCAAGTGCCTTCCTTAATGCCCATCACCCAATTACCCCATCCCCCACACACCTCTCCTCCAGCAACTCTCAGTTATTTTCTAGAATTCAGAGTCCTTTATAGTTTGCCTCCCTCTCAATTTTCATCTTATTTTACTTTTCCTTCCCTTCCCCTCTGTTCAGCTATTTTGTTTCTTAAATTCCACATGAGTGAGATCATATGATAATTGTCTTTCTCTGACTGACTTATTTCACTTAGCATAATAACCTAGTTCCATCCATGTCACTGCAAATGATAAGATTTCATTCATATATATATATGAATATATATATATACATACGCACACACACACACACACAAACATATCTACCACAAACCACTACTGATTTTTGTGCGTGTCAGAATTTATTTTTAAGGTTGAATAACTTTTCCATTTTATGTATATGATAATTTTTAAAATCCATTAACCTGTTAATGGGCATTTGGGCTGCTCTTACCTTTTAGCTACTGTCAATAATGCTGTTATAAATATGGGTGTACAAATACTTATTTGAGTTCCTGCTTTCAATTCTTTTGGGCATTTATCAAGAAGTGGAACTGCTGGAGCCTATGGTAATTCTATTTTTAATTTTTTGAGTAACTGCCATACTCTTATCTATAGAGGCTGCACCAGTAGTGCACAGGGTTTGGATTTCTATGTCATCAACACTTGTATTAATTGGTTTTTGTTTGTTCATTTGTTTCTTTGTTTTTAAATATTAACTGTCCTAATGGGTGTTCTAGCTAACAGTTTTTGCCAATAGGAACAACGATAGAAAGGTAAAAAAAAGAATCACAGAATACTAATACTTGTATATTTTTCATAAATTGATGCATATATTTTAGTCATCAAAACTCAATTTATTTAAAAATATTCAATTAGTCCTTCTTAGTATTTGTCTGTTGTAGATTTCCAGTTAAATCCATTTCAGTTATCATTTTTTTTAATAAGTATCTGAAATGGATAGCTCTTCTGGATTGCATTTGCAAATAAAATTTAGCACCTTTATAAAGGCCAACTGAGTTTTCCTCAGGTAGGTGGAGTCAACCAGTAAATTAAGCTTTAGATATCTGATTACATTTTATTTGCTCGGGCCAGGTATCATTCTCTACATTTTGTTTGGATTACAATTGTAGGCCGCAAATATTTGACAGTAGCGCAAAAGAATCTTCCCCAATTTGAAAATCAGAAAGATGTGGTAATTCAAGCAATGTTCCTAACAAAAAGATAACTTTTTTTTAAAAGGTCCCAGATTTATAATCTTATTGGTCTGGAATCTTTGTGGAACTTTAAAAACAAACTGTAAACTAGTGAATACAGTGCTTATCTTCTATCAATAAAATAAAACATTGTCGAGAAACATCTAGTATTAGAGGACCCCCAGAATAGGTTCTTGTTCAATGCTACGCTTCTTTTCTCTCCATCCTACACTTTAATTATCATCTTTGTTATATGACAATTATCCAGAGGAACATTTTATCTCAATTATCATATTTCTTCCCTTTTCACTTTCTCTGGCACAGAAAAATTAAATGTTTACTTTCAAAGCATGAATTGCAGTGTAAATGTATGGGTTTCCCCCTAAGCAGTAAACTTAATTTAATTAATAACTTCAAAATCCCTTAGGTAATATGAAATATGCATAGTTATTACAAGCCAATGTGTGTGGGGTAGGGGGTGAGGGGAAGATGACTCAGTTGGAGGTAGAGGCAGATAAAATATGTGCAAATGGAAGCTAGAATCTGGGCAACACTCCAAGAGTGAAGGGTGCTAAGTTAGTTTCAAACAACTTGCACCGCCCAGGTGCATTCATGTCTAGCTAAGGGAAGGCTGCAAGGTTGCTGTAGATGACTGGTCCAGCTCCTATTAGAGCATCTTACTTCCTGCTTTGGGCATGTGTGGGATATCAACATAGGTGTGCTGGCTGTAAGTAAATTTGATTTTTGAACAACCACATTTACAAGCCAGAATCAGCAGGGAGGATTTGCCATAACAAAGTGCTTTCCAGGCATCACGGTGTTCTCTTTAAAGTGGGAAATTTCCTCAGTGCACTCCAAATGTGATTTGATTTACAAACCGTTGATTGAAAAGACAGGACTGTGGCGCTGAAAATACTCCAGAGTTCATCGAGTACAATAACTTCATTTTGCAAATAAAGAAACTGAGGCTGACAGAGGACAAACGACTGGACCAACACCAGAAAGTTGAACAGGCTGGAATTCCCAAGCCTCCTGACTACCAGGGCAGGGCCCATCCCACAGGCCACACCAGTGATTTCTCAGAGCAAGATTCATATGTATTCAACCCGGAAAGAATCTGCATTCTTTTCCCAAAACTCCTAATCTACATCAGAGATGATCTATGGTCTGGCCCATAGCATTTTGAGGTGGACTCTCGAAAATTCACCAAGCACATATTTTTCTAACCTTAATGACTATAATAATGAAAATAATAATGTTTCACACTTCCCCTAGGCCTTATTTTATGCCAAGCACTAATATATGCATTTTATATCAACTAACTCACAAAAACCCTTATGAAGAAGGGACAGTTATCCACATTTTACAGATTAAGAAACTGAGAACAGAGTAGTCAATAAGTTTGTACATAATGTACATGGTTGATAAGTAATGGATTTGGGATTTGGGCACAGCCAACATGACTCTAGAGTTTGCGCACTTAAATACAATGCTGTATTTCCTTTGGAAACACTGTTATCCTATACCACTACTTCTCTATGATAAGGATGAGGAGATTTTTCTGGTGGCCACAGTAAAGTAATTTATTGAATCTAGTTTCTGTCCCTTTTGTATGGTAGTCCCTATGGTGGGAGATCTGGCAGGGAAGGTTTGAGAGTCAAAAGGTACCAGGTATGATCTAAATTTCACTGTAAATGTTCCTCAAATGAGGCCATCTTGGAAAAGGCAGAGGTTACATTTTCTGCAGTTTTATTACTCTTCAAGAAATACAACATTCTTCGATTACCTTATGTGCAGGTCTTCAATATGGAAAGAGCAATGCAGGCTAAGTAAAACTGAGCAGTTCCTCGAAGTCAGGTAAAACAAGCAGCCTATTATTTCATAAATGACATTTTAATTATCACCAGGAGGCCATTAAGAATGCATCATGGCAGTTTGCTTGGTTCCTTTTAGAAAGATAATATTGACAAACTCCTATGAAATTGCAGTTCAGAAAACAGTGTAAATTGAGATTGGTAATAAAACACACATTTGCTTGTGTACCCTAAAGCAATGATTAACAATTTGAAGAGAGAAGACAAAGTTAAAATTATATTTTTCTTTTTTAGTGAGAGGCAGAAGATAAAGTCATTGGCAGGAAGACTGTTAGGTCGGTAAATTTATTACCTATTTGAGTTACATGATGTGTTTAGCATAGTAATGTGAAGTGTCAACCATCCAAGCACGAGACACTCAGTTGCCAAATGCCCTTGAATGCTAATGCTGCTTTATTCTCCAAAAAGTCCAGAAGATTGTGTTTAGTGACCTCCAGTCTGGAGGATTTCAAGAGAGGAGCTTAGTTTTGGATGTAGTCCGGAGTCTCAGCAAGGGTGACTGACATAACTCTAGAATCTTTGGTTATCTTTACAAATTCCATAGTTTCCTCCCTCAGTAACCACATGACATCAGGAAAGTTTTTCATATTTAGTTTTCATCCCAAAATTGAAGTCCTTATTGCTTATCATGACTGGTTTTCCTCATAATTAAAACCAGTCCATATACTTGTTGCAAGTGATGTGGGTGGTTTCTCTAGATACCACAGGAAAACCGTCCAAACCACTTACCTTTTACCTTTTAACTCTTTCCTCTAGGTAAAACTTTTTGTATTGGTCTCCTTGGTTATTAAACCAAAGAGGAAGAACTGTGGTGACTGGTTCCATTATAGGCTAACCACATAAAATAAAGAAAATTCTTGAGACATCCTTTAGGCACAATGTAATTTACTTTTCTTTCCTTAGAATTGTTCCAAAGGTAGGGATATTGCTAGCATCTAGAGATCATTAGTATTCCTAGGGGAACTGTGAAGATGAGTGGTAAATTGCAATTCAGTAGCCACAAAGCAGGTTCTATTTTTTTCTTCAAGAGACTCTTCTCTCCAACACCTGGGTGGCTCAGTGGTAGAGTGTCTGCCTTTGGCCCAGGTCATGATCCCGGGGTCCTGGGATCTAGTCATTGGGCTCCCCGCAGGGAGCCTACTTCTCCCTTTGCCTATGTTTCTGCCTCTCTCATGAATAAATAAATAAAATCTTTAAAAAAAAGACACTCCTCCCTCTCACCGCCTTCTCTATATTCATTAATCTATTTCTTCAACACCAACTATTAAAGAAACACTTTCTGTGCCTAGATTCAGCTATCTCCAAAGAGAGTATGGTCTAAGGAGGAAGTAAAATTAACACAAAAACAAACAGAACATGAAGAAGAAAGAAAGAAAAGCCATGAAAGCAGTAGATAGAAAATGCTTTCAGAGGTTATATAGGATATCAAAAAATACCCAGCAACTCTATTTCAAGACGGTATATTTTTTTAAAGAAAATTTTTAAAAATATTCATTTACTTATTCATGAGAGACACAGGGAGAGAGAGAAGCAGAGGGAGAAGCAGGCTTCATGCAGGGAGCCTGATGTGGGATTTGATCCCGGGACTCCAGGATCACGCCTGGACCAAAGGCAGGTACTTAACCGCTGAGCCACCTAGGGATCCTCTCAAGACAGTATATTGAGTACACATGTGTATCCCCAGAAATAGACTTCATTGAAAAGATCATAAAACATTAAAAATGGGTCTTAATCTATAACAATAAAGATAACAAAACTGAGCAAGAGATCTCATTAAAATTCTGGAAGGTAGAATGGATATAATGATAGTTAATGTAGTCACATATAGCCATGAACCAGAATAAATTAAAGAAAGGGCTTCATCCAAGTAGATAAGTGGAGTCTTTGACACACAGAACTCTAGAGAGGTTTGGGGTTCAGAGGACACTGGGTAGATGAGATCAAGATGACACATGAAGCTAAAAGTAGAACCCTAATAATCATTTAGCCCATAGCCAAAGAAAGAAGTACATAGACCTCTCTGATGAAAATTAGAAAGGCAATATAAGAGTTAGAACATGAGTAAATCTGTCTTAAATGAAGCATCTGGGACCTGAAAGATTAAAGCTGGCTCCCTAAAATGAGGCTACAAATATGTGGGCAGAGATCATAGTCAACTTCTAATTTGTAAATATAACTAGGCAATGAAGAATAAGCCTTCTTTGCAGAAAAGTCTGAAACATAAAATATGAAGAATAATGATAAGAACGTAAGAATCAGGAAAATTTAACACAAGAAAGACATTACAAACAATAAAAATCAGATAATAAGATTTGGAAATTAAAAAATATATATATATGATATATTTATTTACATCTTTAAATTTTATCCATCATAAAGATATTTAACTGGAGAGTTGGGTGATAAGAATAAGGAAATTCCTCATATTAGGGAGCAAAGGGGCAAAGAGGGAAAATATGAGGGAAGATAAATGACTCAGAGGGTCAATCCAGGAAGACCATATCTGACCAACAGAAGTTCCAGACATGAAAGATTAAATGTGCAAAGAAACTTTAAAAAAGGAGTATTTTCCAGAGCTGAAAAACTACCTTCAGATGGAAGAGATCCATTTCAGGTCTGGCACAAACACATTTTTTGAAAAGTAATATATGTAGACCTTTCATTGTGAAATTTCAGAATACCAGGACCAAGGGTCAACAAACCTCCTGTTAAGGATCAGAGAGTAAATACGTTAAGTTTTGTAGACCATACAGTCTCCGTCACATCTATTCTACTCTCCTGTCACAGCACAAAAGCAGTCATAGACAATATGTCAGTGAATGAGCATGGCCGTATTCTAACAGAACTTCGTGTACAGAACAGCTGGTGGGCTGCGTTTGGCCCATGGGCTGTAGCTCATTGACCCCTGAACAAAAGCAGAGAAAATGTCAAAGAAATGAAAAGAATCAATGAAAATGAAAACAAGAAAATAGAAAGATAACCTATAAAGGAATAAGTATCAGAATGGTATGAACAATATCGACTAATAAGATATTAGAATAGTGATTCAAAGTTCTGAGGAAAATATATATAGTTGTGCACCTAGTTAAACTAGCAAATTTGAGAGCAAACCTTCAGACAAGGAGTCAGAAATTTTACCTTGCAAATATCTTTTATGAAGAATTTACTTCAAGGTGAACTTTAATAAGACCAAAGAGAAACCAAATAGAAATAGGACGGACACACACACACACCCCAAAATAGAACTCAGAAAAATAATATATCCAACCTATAAGTAACCCTGAGTGAAGCAAGGGAACAGAAGGCATTGCAAAGATGGTATTTGGAAACAAAACAAAACAAAACTTGACCAAATATATGACATGATGTAGCATTTGAAAGGGAAAAAAAAAAAGTACAAAAAAGGCAAATAGTGATAGTAGAAAAATCAATTAGAAAGAGAAAATATTTAAAACCCAAACAGGAAAGGACACATAATCATGCCATTCTTCTTGTCTATGTAATGACCAGATGAATATCTGCATGGATTATCGGGAGAGGAAACTCCAGTCCAGCTCCAGCAACCTGAGAAAGCAAGAACTGGAAGGGGATCTGAAATCACTTTGGGATGGTGAGAGCACAGGCTGCATTATAAGAGGCTCCATCAGAGAGAGTCTGTGTATTATACGAGAAATTTCTGGTTTATTTTGTCTTCTTATTTTTTGGAATTAGAGGCTACTGACAGCTTTAAACACAGAAGTAACAAAAGTTCAGTTACTGACATATCGCTCTGGTGGGGGTAGTAGACCAGAAGTAGATAAGAGTGAAGGCAGGGAGACCTCACAGGGGGGACGTGCGACTGGCCAAGTCTATCTGGCCTTTTGTTGCAGAATTAGAATAGCAGGGTAACCAATAAAGAGGTATCAATACTATGCATCTTAGAGCTCTTCCATGAGCTTTCTTTTGAAGATGACCAGTTCTTGTTTATCTTCCAAATGGGGAAAGGAATGCAGAAAACATTCTGGGTTTGATATCTTCAAGAACACCACAGAAGCAGAAGATACTTGCAATAGAATAAGTAGATTTTTTTTTTTCAAAATTCAAGTTTTTATTACATAGTTCCCAAACTTCCACACCTCCAGTAAACTAAATACTGTCCAAGGTCTGAGAACTTTTGTTCTTGTTTTCATTCATTATGGGTTCAGAATAAATGCACTAAAAGTGGGGTACTAAAAAGATAGGGCAGCTGTTCTCGGTAAGGGTATATAAATGTCAATCTCCAAAGAACGTATCAGATCCAGGAGTCTGGGTGGGCAGACACTTGGAAATCTGCATTTTTTAACAGATGTTTGGTAGCTCTGGCTTAAACTATACTAACAGGGCTATATATACTTAGTCAACATCCCTTCTTTTAGTCCACCTCACATCCACTTTACATCCACGTTCTTTGCCATTCGCTCTTGCTATCAGTTTGTAAGATGAGCCATGAAACTCTTATAGAAGCTCGTCATTTTTAAGATAATGTCCTCAAATTCTACCATATAATTGCTACCCTTTGTTATCCTGTGTTATTTAATTTGGCAGAAGACTCTGGGCAACATTTTCCATAATTTTTCTCCACCAATTTGGTGCCATGGTGTTTGGAGTTAGAGTAAAAACAAATTATCTTAATGTGAAACTATATATAACCTGTGGAAAGGCAAATATTTAATTGTGCCTAAATTTAAAGTGGTATTTGATTTCAGTATAAAATTAGGTACAAAAAATTGTTCTGTTTTCTGAAATTATCTTTCCTTTTAAGCCATCTTTGCTGAGATTTCTGTTTACTCTCTTATCAAGTTTAATTACTGCTTTTAAAAAGCAAAGAACTAAAAAAAAAAAAAAAAAAAAAAAAAAAAAAATAAAAAGCAAAGAACTTAATGTTTCACACTCTGCTGCCAAAGCTGCTTAAGAACAAGTTTCAGATAGATTGTTGTACATGAGTTTGACCTAGAATAGAGGTATTCATTTGGTTTCTATGCTGTTTCCCTTAAAAGAAAACTATGCACTCAGTTCAGATACATTTTAGTATTGTAGTCAGTTAGTATAATGGGGATTATTTTCATTTTTTTCAGTGTATACACCACTAACATTCATTGAAGAATAAAAAATGCAAATAGAAGGATCTGTGATGAGGTACTCAAAGCTTAATGATGGGTTAGGGAAATGTAGAATCTTGGGAAGCAGAAGATTGGTAGGCTCTCAGACAAGAGCACTTGCAGCTAGAGACACTACGATATTCTCGAGTAGAGTGATGGGTCAGAGAGTTTATTTGTCCCTAGGATTCTTCACATACAGAGGAATTCTAACCTAGTAATTCTGTAATGCCTTTCTCCTTTGGTGCATTATGGATAGAGATCAAAAGTAATGTGCATAAATCTGGATCTAAACCAAGAATTTTCCCTATTGGGAAATGAGCCTCATAAGGACAAAGACTGCCTAGTTCATTGTTCCTTCAATCAGTTCCGAGAACAGAACAATTGCTCAAAAAATACTTGTATTTGGAAGGCAGGAAGACACTAGGAAGGAACCACACCAGTGGGGTATACACCTTAGTATTATTAGATCAGAAGCCCTGAAAATGAAGTGTAGTAGATTCTGATGACACAAGATCTTTATCAGTCCTCTAGCCCCAGAAGTTCCATCCTGAAGGAGAAAACAGATATCATGTGATGGTTATTTCAAGGATGTGGGCTAAGTACTATAGAAACAGGAAAAAAAAAAAGTTAGAGTTAGTAATGAGTAAAAGTGAGACTAAAATCTAACTTTGAATCTTATGCCCTTTACATGAAGATTCTGTATTCTGTATTCTTTATGTCCACCTTGGTGGAAGTATTATTAGTTTTCACTCCCAATTGCTTCAAGTTTTAAAACCATACTGCAGGTGATGTCTAGCACACCTTTTAGCAAGTTATAAGAACAGACTCTTGAGGATGCGTAGCAAACTAGGATCCTTTCTTCTCATTTACCAATTACTTTCAGAGCCCTGATTGCCATCCAAATGTCATCAAGAAATTTTGATCTTGATCCGGTGTCCAATAGCATTAACAACGCTCAGCCCAGGCATCTCAACAGGCACATGGACAGCTCTATCATGTAACAGAGAATCGGGGTGGAATATAAGCTAGTCCTCAGGGAACTGTATAGAACTGTTTTACTCTATGTTGCAGCGGAAATCTGGGTGTTTCCACATGTACTGCACATGTGAAGGTACCTCACCTGTGTGCTGAAGTGGAAAGAAAGTTGGAGCACTGCCATGATACAGAAAAGCCTATTTTAGGATGCAATAAAACTGTGAGACACAATTCTTCAAGTAGGAATTGCTCTTGAGTTGTTGTTGGAGGAGAAGCTAACCAAAGAGACAAACCTAAACAATGTACAGGTAAGAGAAGGGATAGGACTTTGATTACAAGATCCAGTGAATTTATTTTGTACCAAGGACTCATTTCTGGGCATCCTCCAGTTTGAGAAGCACACATTTTGCTATTTTTATTTAATATTATGACATGTCTTAAGATTATTGATAATCTGATACATTTTTGTAGTGCTTTACATAAAATAGCTAAATTAAGCGAATTGCTCTGTGGTCTAATGACTAATTTTAGAAGATTTAAGTCATAATGCTGCTGAGTCTTGACAACTTAAAATATAATCATGGGCACAATATGGCTAACCAATTCAACTCCATAAACAAATTATGTTTGCTCCTCCAAAGCAAAAAAAAAATTAAAATAAATACAAAATAAATTAGAGTTTTCTTAACTCATAGGATTTCAGTCAAAGACTCTATGCAACGATACAAGAAATAAAGAAATAAAGGAAGAAGTAAGAAAAAAAGGAAGAAGTAAAGATAATGCACACATCATTAAATGGTTTAAATACTGGTAGACTCTTGAGATTCCTAAACTGTTTTCACAATTCTCATCTGCATTTAGCTGTAAATGCAATTGATATTGGATAGCTTGGTTTCTTAATGGTTAAATTCACATTTGTTGCAGTAGGGATTTGATAACAAGGCTTTTAAAGTATCAGGCTATTTTGGTTTTGCTTGCATATATCTTTACAAGGTTTCTTTTGGAATCTTCAATTCAATATTCCTAGAATCTTTGTGATATGTGACACTCTGTTTTCCTCCCCCATACAGAATCATTCACTTGGTAAAATTTGCATATGTCTATTTAATAATCAAAGAAAAATAGATATGTGACACTTCTTTATTTTTTAATCACCATATTAACTGACATAGAATACAATATAAAAACAGTACATTCTAAAAACCACTTCTGAATATTGAATTATTTTGGATTTAACTGTCTTCTTGGGATTGTATTCAAAGAACTGTTCAATGTTAAATAACTAAATTTGCTGGCACATTAATTTTTTTGGATTTTATTTTTTATTCATGAGAGACAGAGAGAGAGAGGCAGAGACATAGGCAGAAGGAGAAGCAGGCTCCCTGCGGGGAGCCTGATGTGGACTTGATTCCAGGACCTTGGGACGATGACCTGAGCCAAAGATAGACACTCAAGCACTGACCCAACCAGTCATCCCTATTTGCACATTAATTTATTTATTTTTTTTTTAATTTTTATTTATTTATGATAGTCACACACAGAGAGAGTGAGAGAGAGGCAGAGACACAGGCAGAGGGAGAAGCAGGCTCCATGCACCGGGAGCCCGACGTGGGATTCGATCCCGGGTCTCCAGGATCACGCCCCGGGCCAAAGGCAGGCGCCAAACCGCTGCGCCACCCGGGGATCCCTGCACATTAATTTAAAACATATTTATTGAATGCCTTTTATGAATATGGTATGTTAAACTCTAGGAATATTATAGTAAAGGAAACAAACTATATTTTCTCAAAGATTGTATAGTGTAGTGGCCATGGAATTAAATAGAGATTTGCAATAAGGTATGGTGAATACAACAAGAAGAGTTTAGTACAGGGATATGGTATAGGTATATTGGGCAGTTGAGGAGAGCTGCCAGGAGAAGTAGCCTCTAAGCGGAGTCCTGAAAAGTAGAAGCAATTACTTTGGTAAAGAAAGGTGGTGAGGAAGTAAGTATGTGAGACGAGCCTAGGCAGAGGGAAAAGAGCTATGAGAGGGCATGGCCCATTGGGGGAAAATGACGGATTAAAACTCAATGTCTGGAAGAGAAGACATGACATTACAGAGGACAGTTGGGTTAAATAAACTTTATTAAGCAGTTTCAACTTCCTTTTGAAGGGTAGAAAGAGCCCTGAAGGATGTTTTTTTAAGATTTTATTTATTTATTGAGAGAGTGTGTGAGAGAGCACAAGCGTTTGGGGAGGTGGGTAAGGGAGAGGGACAAGCAGGTTCCCTACAGAGTAGGGAGCTAGATGCTGCTGGGCTTGATCTCAGAACCCTGGGACCAGGACCTACGCTGAAGTCAGATGCTTAGCCAACTGAGCCACCCAGGCTCCCTGCTCTGAAGGATTTTTAAGCAAGGTAGTGAATGATTGGATTAGTACTAGAGAGAAATCACTCTGGTTACAGTGAACGATTAAAGTGTGGCAAGTTTGGGAAAATGGGAAAGGTTTGGTAGTGTTGCTTTTGATTTGAATAAAGATTCTAATGACCAAAAAAAAAAAAAAAAAAAAGCTGTTGGAAAGTGAGAATGGAAAGTGGACATGTTTAAAGAATAATTTAAGAAGTGGAATTGCCAGGATATATAGTATTTGGTTATTTGGAGGAAAAGAGACACCAAAGTCGATAGACATTTTGTCTTGGGATATTAGCTACCATTCACAGGGACAGATAGGTACCCCAGGACAGGTTTGGAAGAAGATGATGATCTAGCTTCAAACATACTGAGTTGAATTCTTATGGGGCATCCAAGTGGAGATGTCAAAAATGCATTAGATCCATGGCTCCAGAGTTTAGGGCTGGAAATGCAGACTTGGTGCAATTAAATGAATATAGGCTTCATATGTAACAGTTAAAGCACAGAAACATTAGTGTTGCGTGCACTCATAGAATATGACCTTGTTCTTGAATACCTCTAAAATCTGTTCCAGTAAAAATCAAGTTTTGAAAATGAAAACTTCCATATAGCTATTCTTTTTATGATTTGCATAAATTTTATACCCTATCTTTTCACTATCCCTTTGTACTTTTGTATACATTGAGGACACCATTTCACCTTCATTAAAATTCTTTCCATATCTGTGTAAAAAACCATTCATAGGGCAGCCCGGGTGGCTGAGTGATTTAGTGCCGCCTTCAGCCCAAGGCCTGATCCTGGAGACCTGGGATTGAGTCCCACGTCAGGCTCCCTGCATGGAGCCTGCTTCTCCCTCTGTCTGTGTCTCTGCCTCTCTCTCTCTGTGTCTCTCATGAATAAATAAATAAAATCTTAAAAACAAAAAAACCATTCATAATCTAGCATATAAAAGTAAACCAGAATCTCCCTTATCCATTGGAGATTACCAATGGATTGCCATTTCATTCCTCTCCTCAGTCTCTGACAAATATTCAGAGTCCAGGAACCAAGAAAGGCCAGAATGAATAAAATAGACAGGTTTGAACTAACATAAGAATTTTATAAAGCTATTTTTTAAACATTTTAATTGCTACCAAAACAATGTGACTATTTCTTTCACTCTACTCTTACAGTGAACAATAGCCCTAACTGGCAAACTCCTAGGCAGTCTTCTGAAACCCCTAGATTTGGAATGAATACTGCTATATGCCCTGTCTGGCTTCCAGTAATTCCTGTACTGAGGTCTCAGATTCTCTCCTTTTTAAAAAATATTTTATTAATTCATTCATGAGAGACACAGAGAGAGGCAGAGACACAGGCAGAGGGAGAAGCAGGCTCCATGCAGGGAGCCCAACGCAGGACTCGATCCCAGGTCTCCAGGATCACACCCTGGGCTGAAGGCAGCACTAAACCGCTGAGTCACCTGGGCTGCACCCTCAGGTTCTCTCCTAATTTGAGATCTTGAATCCTTCTCCAGAGTGACACTGACAGTTGCATAGACAGGCCTTGTTACTCACACCTACTGGGAGGATAAGACTTTACTCCTGCTTGCTCTTCCTGTATGGGGTTGTCACAGGGCATTTTCTGAAAACTGTATTTCTCAGAGAAATTCTTTCCTATGAACTTTGGACTTGTGCCTCTTCCTATATAGGATACAGAATTTTCCACAGAAGTTGAAGAGTCAATCAGAATCCTTTAAGCAGAATGCTTACATACCCAACCTTCTATCCTAACTCCTCAATGCCATAGGATAATCTTTTTTCGTAAATATCTTGGTAACTCCATAAAAAATGTTATCATATCTTTATAATCTTTTAAATTTACCTAGATAAATACATGGATAATTGAGGACAATTTTATTGTTCCAAAGCCTTACTATAATTATATCAGAGGAATAAAGAAAGGGAGAAAAAAAAAAAAAAAGAGGAAAGGAGAGAAGAGAGGAGCAAGGACAGCGGCACAATTTTAGAATAAAAAAATAGAGTTAACTAATCTTAGCAGAAATCTACAGCCTGCATAACATCACAGAAGAGAATCAACCTATATATACTGTGGACCCCCTGAAGGTAGCTGGGTTTAAGCGCAAAGCTGAAACAAGACAGTTAAGCAAAGTTTGCTCACTGAAGCGCTTGACTTGTCAGCAACCTTCCCTCACTCTGGAGCACCCAGGATACAGGCAATAGGCATAAACTCCAAGGCAAGAGGCTTCAATACTCTTCTCTGGAGAAATCGAATGGCCCTAGGCAAATGTACCTACCAACACTGAAGTTTGAAGATGCTTCCTTTCCCCACTGAGAGGCACCAGGCTTCTGGCCGGTCCCCCTGAATAAAGCCCACCGGTCCAAACAGCCCTCTTCCCTAACATGGAGAGGTGTAAGACCTCAAAACTAGGTCTCACAGCCTTGTATTAGAATACACACAACCAAGAATCACATGGCCTGTGTAGAAATCTCTAATATCTAGAGACCAAAATAAACAGAAAAGCACAAACCAAGGGAAGGAGAGACTGTTCTGGGAACAGAAGAAAAGTGTTTTAAAATAAACATGGTATATTCATGAAATAACATAATACCATACAAAAGAATGATTGGCAGATTGAAGCAGGAAGGGGAAAAAGATATCTATAAATCATCCTATGGGTTTATGTCAAAAGTAGTATCCACCAGCATGTTGTAAAATTATTAGTACATCTGAAAAATTTAGCATTACATTAGAAAGTGAAGCAAATGCGAGGCGCCTGGGTGGCTCAGTCGGATAAGCATTTGCCTCCGGCTCATGATCTCAGGGTCCTGGGGTCAATCCCCATGTTGGGTTTCCTGTCTTAGCGGAGTCTGTTGCTTCTCTCCCTCAGCCCATCCCCCTGCTCATGCTCTCTTTCAAAAACAGAAACATCTTTATAAAATTTTTTTTTAAAAAAGAAAATTAAGTTAGTGGTAAAATAAGTTATTAATTCAGGAAAAAAGAATATATAAAATCATATATACATACAAATACATACATAAAAAATACATTCAAGCATACCACTTGTCTTAGGAGTGAATCATACTTACATAAGCATAATAAAATAAACCATGAGTAAATTTAATTTTAAAAATGTCATTACCTATGAGGGGAGGGGGGAGGTAAATGTGGTATGTAAATGGAAAAGAGCTAAAATTCATACACTAGATTAGGAATCAAAATATAATTTCTAAAATAGATAAACCAACAAATAAAAGTACATGAATATTACTTTAAAATATATAGTCACATATCAGATTGAATTAATCAGCTGAAAGTGATATTCTTAAAAGAGGAGAATGTAGGTTGGTAACAGGTATAATAGGTCACACTTGTTATTGAACATTGGCCTTTTTGCTCTACTTGACTTTTTTTTTTTTAAATCTACTTGACTTTTTAAACATGTTCATACACTACTGTGTTAAAATAAAAATAAAATAAAATATACTTATCTGGCAAAACCTTATGGAAAGATGCAAATTTAATTCATTTTAAAAAATATTTGTTTACTTTGGGGGTGTAGAGGGAGAGAGAGAGAATCTCAAGCAGACTCCTCACTGAGCACAGAGCCCAATGTGGTGTCCAGGGTCATCACCCTGATATCATATCCTGAGTAGAAATAAGAGTCTGATATAAAACTGACTGAGCCACTCAGGTGCCCCACAACTTTAATTCTTGAATCTGATTCATCCTTCTATATTGTATAGTAAAGCAAATGTGTATTTTAATAAAGTAAATATTCCCCTCAATGGTGTCAAAAATTTGAAAATGTGGGTTCTTGGGCAATCAGTCTTGTTTTTTTTTTTTTTAACAAGAATATTCTTGGCATCCTTTCTGAAGTTCATCTGCTGAGAACCCGCATTTCATATATTTTGTGTAAAAAGTCTTAGAAATCTTGGCTGCCTCATTTCAGGAAATGTTGGTTGTTTATTTTGAGATAATGCAAAAATCCTGTTTTCTTTCAGTACTTTGGAGCATCTTTTAGATATATTCAAATTCTGACCAAAAGACCAAAAAAAAAAAAAAAAAAGGATATATTCAAATTCTGCATCCTTACTGGATGCTAATGTAATTTCAACTTCTAAAAATGTTAATGGCTGAATGTTTGGGGCAATGATAGCTCCCCTTTACCCTGGACACAATCAGTTTCCCAAACTTTCTTCTTCCAAAGCAAAGAAGTTCAAATCTTTACACTTTGCAATCTAACCTATGAAACACTGTAACACATTTGAAGGATTTACATTAAGGAAACAAACAAACAAACAAATACAAGCAGGAAATATTAAGCTTAAATTGTTTGTAAATCATGTAGGCTTGTTCCCATGCACATATAATATAATCAGCACAGAAACTGCCCTCTTGTAATGAAGAAGCAGATGAGCTAGATTCCTACTTAGCTGAATCTCTTAGATTTGAACGAGGAATTATCAGAATCCATCTCACAATCAAAGCTACATAGACAGTTCTACTGTTAAACTGTTGTAAGGATTTGAAAGGTAACTCTATCATACTCTAACCCAAATTCTGCAAGAATATAATCTTTTTCTCTTCTCTCCTTCCTTTCCATATATTGTAAGTTCCAGAAGATCAAAAACCTTTTCTCACCTTTTGGAAGATTTCTTGTCTTGAATACTTTGAAGTAAGTCTTTGTGAGCATTTGACTTAGTCTCCATTCAAAACTGAGTGGAAATGCTATGTTCTCTTATTTAAGAGCATTTTCACAAGAATAAGACAAAGGAAAGGGACAGGAAATATAGGCAAACTGACTTATTTAATGAGATTGGACACATTAGGAAAGAACCAGGCATATAATTATGTGAGATGGGGGAGCACAGACAGAAAGAAATGGAGAGAATATCTTTTCATAGAATGTTTTTTATGCTTACTTTGATCATTTAAACAGATAAATTTTTTCTATCAAATATATCATTAGAAAAACAATAAACCTGCATATAGGTTAGGAACATCATTTTTAAAAGTAAGTCATATCATTTAGATTTTGTTCATCAAGTTTCATTTATTCTTCGCTTTCACCTCTAGAAAAGGAGTTGCAATTAATTGTTCAACCAAGAATTACAATAATGAGGAAAATTAATGGTGATTTTAAGAGCAATCTGATCAAAGCATTAGCTTCCTGACTTTGAAAAGCCAGCTCCTTTTACAATAAGCAATCCCAAGCACCAGTTACTGGGTGTAGGGACTCAATCTTTCAGTCATCAAAGACCTCCTGTACTTTTTCTAATTAAACTGACAGAAACACTGAGGAGTGCCAAGAAACCTGATAATGAAAAGTACTAAATCCTTTACAAAATTTTAAGCTGAACAAGGCATAGTATCTGGCTCAAAGGCAAAGGAAATATTAATTTTCTTATACATAATTAACTTAAATTTTTTCTTAAAGGAGCAAGTTAATGAATGACAGGAAATGATGCTCTAATATAGGTTCCTCTTAATTTAAAATTTGAGTCTGTTGCCTTCTAGTTCTACTAGGTGTCTATTCTGGGGAAATCTTATCTAGGCTGGTGATCTTGATGTCATTTCCAATGAGACAATAAGACCTGTATGAAGGTCATTTTAAAAGAAAGAGACCTTGAAATAGACTAAAAATTCCAAAAGGTAAAGCGTTCCTGATTTACGGGAATTATGGCAGACAACATTTCTATTTTCTTAAAAGCTACAAAGAAATATATAAATCTTATGAGATTTATTCATTCAAACGGCTAATATGTATTGAATACCTACTGTGTGCCAGGTAGTGTATTAGGCACCAGGAATATAATAATGAACAAAACCAGTAACAGTTCCTGACTTTGTATGGCTTATAGACTGGTAAAGAATATTGGAACTAATGAAATGACTTAAAAATGAATGTCTAATGACATTTGATATGTAGATATACAGATAGCCAAAGACATAGGATGGATTACAATACTCCATGGCAGCATTGTAGACTAAAGGAATCAGGAACGATTTCTTGAGGAAGTGGCTTTTGAGTGGGTGTCTAAAGGAGAAGTAGGATTTAACTGGAGCAAAGAACTACTGGGGAGAGGAAAGTGTGGGTAAGGAAAATTCTGTAGACAAAACAATAGGCATGGTAATCCTGGGGTGTCAGGAAACAGGGCATTTCAGGAACTGAGGGAAGGTGGCTGAAATATATTGGTGGGTGGGCAGAGCACTGGGAGACATGATGCTTCAGACACAGGTATAGACTAAAGGGTTTTGAAGATCATCCAAGGATTTTCATCTCCTCTGCCCTTATTTATTGTTCATTTGTGTCATTGACAATTAACTGATTATCTTTTATCTTCATAGTGACTCCTATTTTTCCATACATACACTATGGTCAAATATTTTAATGTATCAAATAAAAATTCACTCATTGGACTGATATTTATTGAGCGCTGTCTTTGTGCCACTTATCACTCTAAGAATTAAAAAAAAATGGTAGTGAACCAAACAGATTAAAGACCTTTATGGTAGCTTACATTTATAATGAGGAAAACAGAGAAATAATGACATAAATAAGTAAAACATAAGTTGATTAGATGTTAAGTGCTAAGGATAAAAAAAATAGGGAATAGGAGCTGGAAGTATAAAAATATACATTCGTGTTTGAATATATACTTGTTGATATTCACGTTGTTTTGTATGAATACAATTTAAAGTCATGAAAATGGTTTTGTGCTACAGATTTTGTTTAGTTTCTTATATTTTCTACTTAGAACCATGTTCTTTAGATCCTTTATATTATTAGGAGTACATGGAATCTGTTTTTTCTGTTGCATAATACTCAGTGTTTCTCCACATTTTATGTATAAATATTCCACATGATGGAAAACCAGATTGTTTCCATTCCTTATTCTAAGTCATAGATCCATGGATTTGTGTGTGTTTCTGGTGTGGGTGGGGTGACAGTGGAAGAGCAGGTGGGCCGGCTTTGCGTTTTGAAAAAATGCTGGATGCTACATGAAAATTGGAGTGGAGGGAGTCTAGAATATATGTAAATAAATTATTTAGGAGACTTAACTGTAGCAATCCAGGAAGAAATAATGCATCTTACACTAGGTGGATGGTAATGGTGGAACTAAGGAAAAATTAGAGGACCTAAATAATGTTTAAAAAGTAATGTTGATTGGCCCTGGTGTTAGAATGGATATGGAGGTGAGGGAGAAAGATATTTCAAGAGTGATCTCTGGCTTTCGAGTTTAGGGAAATGGATGGATAAAGAATTGTTCACTAAGATAATGAACACAAACATGATCCTTTAAAGAAAAAGACTACATGGAACTAACACTGGTTAACATATATAATCACAATACAAATGGCCAACAGACACGTTAAGAAATGCTCCACATCACTTTGCATCAGGGAAATACAGATCAAAACCGCAATGAGATACCATCTCACGCCAGTCAATATGGCTAAAATTAACAAGTCAGGAAATGACAGATGTTGGCAAGGATGTAGAGAAAGGGGAATCCTTTACACTGTTGGTGGGAGTGCAAGTTAGTACAACCACTCTGGGAAACAGTATGGAGGTTCCTCAAAAACTTGAAAATAGAATGACCCTAAGACTCAGCAATTGCACTACTAGGTATTTACCCCAAAGATACAAATGCAGTGATCTGTAGGGGCACCTACACCCCAATGTTAATAGAAGCAATATCGACAATAGCTAGACTATGGAAAGAGCCCAGATGTCCTTTGACAGATGAATGGATAAAAAAGATGTGGTCTATACATATATACAATGGAATATTAGTCAGCGATCAGAAAGGATGAATACTTACCATTTACATCAATGTAAATAGAACTGAAGGATATTATGCTGAGTGAAATAAGTCAACCAGAGAAAGACAATTATCATATGGTTTCACTCATATGTAGAATAGAAGAAACAGCACAGAGGATCATCGAAGAGGGGAGGGAAAATTGAATGGCAAGTCATCAGAGAGGGAGAAAAACCACGAGACACTCTTAACTATAGGAAACAAACTGAGGGTCGCTGGAGGGGAGGTGGGTGGCAGGATGGGTAACTGGGTAATGGGTATTATGGAGGGCAAGTGATGTGATGAGCACTCGGTGTAATACACAACTGATAAGTTATTGAACACTACATCTGAAACTAATGGTGTACTATATGTTGGCTAATTGAATTTAAATAAAAAAATACAATTACACAGTGAAATATTCTTTAACCATTCTATGCAGCAACAATTCACGGAATACCTACTATATCCTGTTAACTGTACTGAGAGTATAAGTCTGACAGAGAGACAAAAAGGACAATGAAAATATAATTCTATAATTACTATGGACAACAAAAATATAATCTTGTAATTACTATAATTACTATGATGAAAACCATAAGAAAGCACAGGTACAAAGCATATTGAAATCTGTTTGGAGATGAACAGAATTTTGCCACACCCTAGAGGAGAGCAGAAGGAAATCCAAGCACAACGTCATGTTCATGTGGATGACAGTAACATTTTAGAGCAACTTGAAGGAATCTGCATATGTTGGAGGAATTAATGAAGTGGAAGCTGCCAGGGATGAGAAAGATCGTATCCTTCTATAGCATAAAAAGAATTTTACGGAAAAGTTGATGGAAGCTATTTGAGCCGAGAAGTAACCCTATTAGATTTGGATAAAAGATTACTCTAGTCCCAAGAGAAAAAAAGCCAGTAAGGGTACTTTCGGTGTTCTCTGACACGGTTAGAATGTGAACAACGACAATGATACTGGGAATAGACCAGAGGATGAAGATGTTATTTAGGGGGTTAGGATTGGAAGGATTGGATGATTACTTGAATGTTGTGAGGAATCAAGGGTGACTCCTATGTTTCTGACTTGGGCAACCATGTTAATAGGTATGATGTTTACTAATATTGGGACTACAGGGGTGACAAGTTTTGAGGAGATGCTGTGCTCTAGTTAGGAGAATTTTTGTTTATGTTTCTTTCAAGGACAACACACATGGAGGCTATATCTAGGTTTAGACCCAGGGATTAGGTCTGAATTACAGATACAGATTAAGAGTGGGTGTATGTGTAGACTGAGAAGTAAAAGAATTAAGACAGGCACAACAATAAGTGAAAGGAAAAGTGAGTAAGACAGAATGGACAAAGATAGGAAGAGAGAAAAACCAGGAAGAGAGAGAGAGAGAGAGAGACTATGACTATACCGTATTCTATATATATTCTCTAAATGTATAAACATTTTCTAAAATGTTACACTGGTTTATGTCTTTTACATACAAATTCAATTTATCTTTGTATGTGATGGTGTACTTTTAACAACGAATTCACGTTTATAGTGTTTGGATTTTATGGCACCGATAAAGTTTTAATATATAGTTAAAATGACTGCTCTATAAAATTTCCCCTTGTCTTGCAGTTTACGTGCCCTTGTATTCAGCTTAACATACCCCTCCCATAATTTCCTCTACATTTTCTGCTGTCTTTGCATCTGTTTCTCATGTATGTGGGCTGTTTTTTCTATCAAAAAAAAAAAAATCTCACCATTTCTAATTTTCATTTTACTCTCTTCCTCATCCTTTATACATATTTGTAAATGTATCATAAAATTTCCAAGGTCTAAGAAGACCCTGAATACTAACAGAATGAATTATATTAACAATAATAACCTAGATGTCACTACTTTTCAAGCACACCTCCTATGAGGACCTTTGCCCTTTGCCAAGTGCCTATGATACTGCATCTGGGCAGGATGTTACTGCTTGTCCAGCATTTTAACCCCTTCTCTCTGTTTAAGAAGTCCATCGTTGTGTGAATATTGTGAGAATAAAGATCCTGTTTCCCATTCCAGTGATATGGAAAAAAGCCCATCACTCTGAGCCCGGGTAGCTAGAGTACAGACATGTGACCCAATCTCAATCAGACACCCTTGCTGAAGACTTTGAATCTGGACAGATTAACCTAAAGAAGCAGAGAGAGTTGAAAATGTTTTCCAGCATCCAACAGCATAAGTCCAGTGGTTGGGCCCCACTTCCAGGGCTGACAGTGCCTGTATCTGTCAGAAGTCAGACACTTAACTGGGTTCTTCCTTTATAGTAAACAATCTTTGCATGAAAACACCATCATATATTCCATCTCATCAGTAGTCAAACATACCCCTGATGATAAGTAACGTTCAGCATTTTTTCACATAACTGTTAGCCATTTGCAGATTATCTTTGAAGAAATGTTTTAAGTCCATAGACCATTTTTTAATTGGGCTATTAGGCATTATCTATTTATTTATTCATTTGAGTTGTAGGAGTTCCTTATATATTTTGGAGATTAATCTTTTTTACCCATTTCCAGTAGTGATTTATTGATTACTATGCGGCAGACACTGTGGGTTCTAGTGCTATAACTATAAATAATAAACTCTCTTAAGATAGTTAAATAATAATTTAAATCTTTAATAGACTTATAGTCCAGTTGAAAAGACTTATAAGCAAATGATTACAATAGAATTTGATTAAGTTAATAAAATTGTGTTCTCTTTCTCCGGTTTCCTGTCTTCCAGAAAGACTTACTGCTCATTACATATTTTATTTTATTTTTTTTATTTATTTATTTATTTATTTATTTATTTATTTATTTATTTTTATTTATGATAGTCACAGAGAGAGAGAGAGGCACAGAGACACAGGCAGAGGGAGAAGCAGGCTCCATGCACCGGGAGCCCGATGTGGGATTCGATCCCGGGTCTCCAGGATCGCGCCCTGGGCCAAAGGCAGGCGCCAAACCGCTGCGCCACCCAGGGATCCCGTCATTACATATTTTAATGTTTTTTCCTTTTTATCTTTTGACTCCCTTCTCCCATTCTAACCCCACTCCACCTCTCGCAAACACCAATCGGTACTCTATGAGCCTCTTTATTTTTGTTTTAGATTCCATATATCAGAGACACAAACATACGGCGTTTGTCCTTCTCTTACTTATCTCACTTAGTTTAGTGCCATTGAGGTTTACCCATACTGTTGCAAATGACAAGATTGAATTCTTTTTCTTATAGCTGAATACTATTCTATTGAATATATAGTTGGCCCTTGAACAACATGAATTTGACTGCACAGGCCCACTTATATGTGGATGTTTTTCAAGAAATATATTGGAACAATTTTTGGAGGTTGTAGTAATTTGAAAAAACTCTCAGATAAACTGTGTCACTAGAAATATCCAAAAAATTAAGAAATAATTAACTCTGTATAGTTACTGGAGAAACTGTGTATCAGTTTATCATCACAGGTGCTTTTTAAAAAATGTAACAATGTTTCCAATACCCTATTATGAATATGATTGTGATACTGTATGCCATAAAAATTTTATGATTCATTCATTAGTGTATAGACTAGGCTACTGTGAAGGAATCTTATCAATTACACTAGGCTACCATAAAGCAATCATATTGCTGCCTCTTTGTTATCAATGTATGAAGCATTTTACCTGGAAATGAATAGGATTTTTTTCACATTATCGTTCTATTTTTTATATCTAGTGTTAGTAATACAAAATGTTTTGTTTTATATAAGACAATATCGATATAGGTACTGACAATTTGTCTTATAAACAGATGACATAAATTCATGGTATTGATAAATATAGTATAGTACTGTGAATGTTTTTCCTCTTCCTTATGACTTTTTTTCTTTTCAGATTTTATTTTATTTTTTAAATTTCATTTATTTATTCATGAGAGATACAGAGAGAAAGAGAGGCAGAGACACAGGCAGAGGGAGAAGCGGGCTCCGTGCAGGGAGCCCAACGTGGGACTTGATCCCGGGTCTCCAGGACCACAACCTGGGCTGAAGCTGGTGCTAAACCGCTGAGCCACCCATTTTATTAACCGCTGCCCTATTTTATTTTTAAAGAGAGATTATTAATTAATCTGAGAGAGAGAGCACAAGAAAGGGGAGGGGCAGAGGGAGAGGTACAAAGCAGACTCCTTTCTGAGGAGGGAGCCCAACACGGGGCTCCACCTCAGGACCTTGGGATCATGACCTGAGGATAAGATAGATGCTTAACTGACTGAATCACCCAGGTGCCTCTAATATTTATTTTTTGTAATCTCTACACCCAAAGTGGAACTCAAACCTATAACCCCTAGATCAAGAAACCAATACTCCACCAACTGAGCCAGCCAGGTGAATTCCTATCAAATTCTTAAGGAAATTTTTTGCAAAAATAGGAATTTCCAAAATTCACATGGAATCTCAGGGACCTCAAGAAGCCAAAATTATTTTGAAAAAGAAGAAAGTTGGAGGACTCCTACTTCCTGACTGCAAAGTTACAGTAACCAATATAATGGGGGTGGGATATGAAGACAGACATAGAGATCAATGGAATAGAACTGGCACCCCAGACACAAACCTTGACATATGTGGCCAGATGATTTTCAATAAGGTTGTCATGACCATTCAATGGAGAAAAAAAAATGTATTGAACAAATGGTGTTGGGAACAGTGGCTATCCATGCAAATGAATGAAGTTGGACCTGACCTTACACCATGTACAGAAATTAAAAGACCAAACATCCAAACATAAAAGTCCAAACTGTAAAAGGTTTAGAAGAAAATGCAAAAGAAAAACTCACTGAAAAGAGATTCCCCAGTGATTTCTTAGATATGACACCCAAAGCAAAGACGACAAAATAAAAAAATAGATGAATTGGATTGCATCAACATGGAAAACTTCTGAGCATCAAAAGACACAATCCAGAGAGTCATAACACTAGTTACGGAATGAATAGAATACAGGGATGAAATGTACAGCAAAGGAAATATACTCAATGGTATTTTAATGGGGTTGCATTGTGACAGATGGGAGCCGCATGGTGTAGAGTAGAGCATAACATATATGTTTGTTCAATCACTATGTTGTACACAGGAAACAAAAGTCACATTGTGTGTCAACTAAAGTTCACTAACAAAACAAAACAAAAAAGTGAGGGCAACACATGGATTAGATGGAAATATTTGCAAGTCATATCCGGTAAGAGGTTAATCTGCAGAATATATAAAGAGCTTCTGCAATTCAACAACAAATGACAATCACCCAGGGGACCCTTTTTTCTTCCCCATTTGCAAAACCCCCTTTTATGTGTGGGGCTTTCTGGGGCTGACAATTCCTCTCTTCATATTCCAGGCTGGACCCAAGGTGCCATGAGAAATCTGAGAGTTAAGGAGAGGAAGTGCCTGCAGACATGTAATCAGAGAGTTGATGGACAGATTTGGGATTTGCTTATGACAAGCACATGGGAAATAAGTTTTCTAGGCTCTTTTCTGAAAGGCGGACAGACCTTCGCCCTGGTGTTCAGTGTAGATGCTCCAGGGATGCTCTTATAAAAGACTGTGATAGTTTTGACTGTGGTCTTATTGAGGTGGGTGCCATTGTTCTAGATGGGGCAGGTATAGGATCCACTATCATTCTCAGTGATGTTGGGGATAAAGAGCTCCTGTATGGATGGCTGGGGTCTCCCACTGATGAGCCAAGAATACTGTGCAGGTGGCTTGGAGGCTGCGTGTCAGGAGAGACAGAGGTTTGCCCCTGGACAGTAATAGGAGTCCTTATGACTTTCTTAAGAGCCTTTTATTCTCTCCAGAACACTTGATTATAAAAATGAAGTTCATAGTACATTTAACATATGAAATATGTATTATCCAACTGTGTTATCAGTAAGGCTTGTGGTTAACAGTAGGCTATTAGTAGTTAAATATTTGAGGAGTCAAATGTTATATGTGAATTTCAACTGCATGGGGAGGTTAGCATCCCACACCCCCACATCATTCAAGGGTTAACTGTATATATTACAGTTTCATTACCTCAGAGGTAATGGGGGTTAATTTCCCTTCATCAGTCCACTTTGGTTGGGGTGGAGTCATAGCATAACCTTTTTTTTAAAGATTTATTTATTTATTTATTTATTTATTTATTTATTTATTTATTTATGATAGACATAGAGAGAGAGAGAGAGGCAGAGACACAGGCAGAGGGAGAAGCAGGCTCCACGCAGGGAGCCCGATGCGGGACTCGATCCCAGGACTCCAGGATCGTGCCCTGGGCTGAAGGCAGGCGCGAAACCTCTGAGCCACCCAGGGATCCCCATAACTTTCTTTTCACAAACCTTTTCTCCCCCTTTCACACCCTCCTACTCTTCCATGCCAGCTTCTTGACACTTACTGGGTTTGGGATGCAGTTACTTTACTTTCCTGAGCTTCCTTCAGTGTCTTCATCTACATAATTGGAAACAATAATGATATGACATCTACTTTATAGGTTTTTGTGAAGATTAAATGATTATATATCTCTATCTCTATCTCTATATCTATATATATCTTTGAATAGAGCCTACTATATAGTAAAGGTTTCTTATTGCTACTTTCATTATCATTACTACTGTCATTAATTTCTATCGTATCCTACCATCTCTCTTGAAATTTCCAATTTAATATTCTTTAATTCCTGGTATGACTATGTTGATATACATAATAAAATACTTTTTTGTGTATGGTTAAAGGGATGTTAAGCACTTATTGTTATGCAAAGAGAAATTTAAGAAATTGTTTTTTAAATCATAGTAGGTATAATACTGGACTTGAGGGCATAATCACTTTTTGCCTTTTTTACCTCCCGTAGTCTCTCTTTGCTGATTTACTTTGAGGTAGAGGTGATGTGGCCAGGCTTCTAGAGGCTGAGTCCTAGTGGTTACTCAGTAGAGCTGGCTATGTGGACACAATACCAGTACTACACATTGTAGGCTGCAAGAACTCTTAAAGGCCATCTAGCTCAATCACTTGACTTTCATGGTATACAATGGAGGCATGGAGGGTTGAATGTTAATGCTGTTTCAAACATGTACTCCAAAACACTGGCTCTGGGGAGATATTAATAGAGTTCCATGACAATTAGTTCCACAGTCTAGCAGATTTGAAAAATGCCAGAAATACAAATTTATACAAGTTTCTTCATTGCAAGACTTCTCAAAACTTTAAAATACAAATTTGTAATATAAATCTTTCAAGAAGAATATGGTAGGTAGTATTCTCTATTTTTCAAGACCTCACAATGTTCCTTCTTCTTTGAGGTTGGTGGTGGAATTTCAATCTCCTGTGTTCTTCTAAGTATCCATTAGTTAACACTGGTTTAGAATGATGGGATATTATGGTCAGAAGGATCTTGAAAGTCACAGAGGCACAACTAGGAGAGCAGAGACTTGGAGCCAACCATCCAGTTAACGAAAAATAGGGCAACATTGACCTTGCACCAATTGAAACTTTTCCAATGGAAAAATGTTATTCCAAGCACAAACTGTCAAAAAATGTTGGAAGCAACTTCAAATTTGCCACTTACTACCTGACAGACCTCCTACAAGTTACTAAACATCTTTGAGCTTCAGATTCCTCCTCTGTAAAAAGGATTAAAAGAATACTCTCAGCAAAGAAAATTATAGTGAAATTATAGAAAATCACTGTGAAAATTATAGTGTGTGCAAAGCATGGTGCCCAGTGTTCAGGGTTCTCCAGAAAAACAAAACTAATAGGATAGTCAGGTCTGAGAGTCAGGAGCGCCCAAGGGTAGTAGAACATCAATGTCCCAGCTCAGCAGGGCAGACAGCATGCTCAATCATCCTCAATCTTTTTGTTCTACTTAGGCTTTCAACAAACTGGATGATGCCCACACACTTTTGAGAGAGCCATCCGTTTGACTTTGTTCAAAAATTCAAATGCTCATCTCTTCCAGAAACACCCTCGAACATCCCAGAGACAACATTTAACCAGATATTTGGGCAACCTGTGGCCCCATGTTGACACATAAAATTAACCATTACATCTAGTGTTGTATTTGATGTTTTGATGTTGTAGTTATTCCAGGCCAAATATTTATCCATGTGTATATCCCCTTTAGAACAGCACTGCCAAGAGAGCTCTTAGCCCATGTTTGGCAATTCCAGCAACTATTTACCAATGCATTCTAATAATAGATTATTATTTCATTAGCCCTGGCTATTAGAAAACATTTCTTTATATCAAGCCACAGTCTTCATCTCTTTATCTATTATT
Source organism: Canis aureus (assembly GCF_053574225.1). NCBI lineage: Eukaryota > Metazoa > Chordata > Mammalia > Carnivora > Canidae > Canis > Canis aureus. The sequence goes on from NW_027554478.1 coordinate 48,055, forward strand.
TGTCTAGTTCCACTCCTTAAAGGTCACTCAGACCAAGTCTCATTTCTCTATCATATGTAACTCATCAGTCGTTTAAATACAGTGCTCATGTTCTCCTACAGCCTTCTTAGTAAAGGTCGAAAACCAAGTTATGGCAAATACAAGGCTAGCATTTGCACTTTTAATTCCTGAGTCTCAACTATATACTTGGACAAATAACTCTGCTTTCCTTGGATCCCTACCAATGCTTTGGTCATCTGGAACACTGACAATTCTTTGCTGGCTATCTTCTGCATTTTAACATAGTTTTAGAACTTTTTTTTTTTTTTTTTTTTTTTTTTGCTACAAATGAGGATAGATTGGGTTTTTAAAAAAATTTATTTAAATTCAATTTAGTTAACATATACTATATTATTAGTATCAGGAGTAGAATTCCATGATTCATTGGTTGCATATAACACCCAGTGTGCATTACACCAAATGCCCCCTTAAAGCTCATCACCCAATTACCATATCCCCTCACCCACCTCCTCTCCAGAAACCCTCTGTTTGTTTCCTAGAGTTAAGAGTCTAGTCATTTGTATGTCTTCTTCAGTGAAGTCTGTTCATGTCTTCTGCCCATTTCTTGACTGGATTTTTTTTTCATTTTTGGGGTGTTGGGTTTGGTAAGTTCTTTATAGACTTTGGATACTAGCCCTTTATCTAACATATTATTTGTGAATATCTTCTTCCATTCCATAGGCTGACTTTCAGTTTTGTTGATTACTTCCTTTACTGTTCAAAAGTTTTTTTATCCCGATGAAGTCCCAATAGTTCATTTTTGCTTTTGTTTCCCACAGACTCTATTTCAATGTTATTTGTCAGAAAATGTGATAGACATGATGGTATGGTTCGGTTGACACCAAAGAGATCAGAACTTTCTAGAATACACAAGTGCAGCTTAGGATGCAAACAACTCCATCAGACAATCAACCTGCTCTGAGGATTGGAGCAATGTAGCACTCTGAAAACTGCAGTATTGTAGCACCATTTAATTCCTTCAAGCATAGTACCAATTCTTGTACTTGAAAGTGGATTGCTAACACACACACACACACAAAAATTCAAATGACTGTTCTACAACTGGAAATCCCTGTGCCCCTTGGCAAGGCCTGTCAAAGTCCATTCTCTCTCTAACAACTCGGCTGTCCGCTCCCCCAGCATCTTCCCTTTCTTGCCCCCTTTCTAGCTTTTCAACATGCTGTCTCAAAATTTTCATGCTCATATTTAATGCATTTTGTTACCTTTAACAAAACCTTGATCAATATTTTGTTATTTTGAGGCAGCTGTGATCTACTTTCATTCACTCTTGGGAATGCATCTTTACTCTCCTATGTGATTTCTATTTTTACTCTTGTTTCTGAAAAATAAGATGCCATGAGAATGCATTTTTTTCATTAATAGGGGAATTAGGTAAAATTTAAATGAACATGAAAAGCAAAAACACTTTTCAAATAATTGGAAACCCATGTTTGAAGAATATAAATAATTCTACTAAATAGTATTTCTGAATCTAATTGTATAATAGGATCCTACCAAAGAGTCTACCAAGGAACAAGTGTGGTCTCAAATTGTACATAATAGAATTAAATCAATGATCATTGTAAGGATACCCAGAATAGAAAATAATAAGCAATAAGAATACAAAAATGCGGTTAATCAAAATAAGAATGATTTATAGAGGATGGTTTGAAAATGAAGTAAAATTTCAAACTGGGGAAAAATGGGCAGCCCGGGTGGCTCAGCAGTTTAGCACTGCCTTCGGCCCAGGGTGTGATCCTGGAGACCCAGGATCGAGTTCCACCTTGGGCTCCCTGCCTGGAGGCCTGCTTTTCCCTCTGCCTGTGTCTCTCATGAATAAATAAAATATTTTTAAAAATTAGAGAAAAAGAAAAAAGAAAAAATGAAAATAATGTCATGTCTTTCTGTATTATTAATATTTTCATATACTCAGAGACACTTAACTTCCCTCCCCCAACAACCTCCTAATTACTACTAAGAAGGCCTGCCTAGATGAAAGGATAAGGATTTGAAGATTAAAAACAATAAAGAAGAAAATTCTATATATCTTCATCTTCATATATACAATTTAATTAATTAAATGACAAAAAAATGAGGTAAAATGCTAATTAAAATTATTAGTTTCATTTGGGCAAATATTAAGTAGTAAGACCCATTTGACCAGAGGGCAGCTTTCAGTATTCACTGGGCTACTGAATTACATAGAAAAAATGGTGAATCAGGGTAAATTATATCAGTGTTTAGGCATATACCATGTCAAACAACACAACTTATTTTGAACAAAACACTCATATTTATGCTCATTTCTAGGGCAGTGTTGTTTCTTATAGAGGACAGAGAAATCATTTTAGTTAAATTTCTCCTGTTTTCAACAACAAGCCATTGTCTTGTGGGAATATTTGTGAATATCGTCTCCATTACTCACATTATTGTTACTTATAGCTTACTAGCTTTTAAAAAGAAGTAATAAAGGGCATCTGGGTAGCTTAGTCAGTTAACTATCTGCCTGAAGCTCAGGTCATGACCCAAGGGTCCTCGGATCGAGCCCTGAATCAGGGTCCCTGCTCAGTGAGGAGTCTGCTTCTCCTTCTGCTCTTCTCTCTGCTCATGCTCTCTCTTGCTCACTTCTCTCTCTCAAATAAATACATAAAATCTTTTTCAATAAAGTGCTGAAATGTAAGAAATAACACCAAGTGAAGTATAAAACGTAGCATATTCCCACCAGGGAAGATTTTTAGAATATAAAGTAGGAATATAAGATACCAATTTTCAGGAGAAAGCAAAGGATATACAAAGCAAGAATAAAGAAAGTGAATAATTAGTGAGCTTTTGGTAGAAACCAAATACTTGAATGATAAGTACAAAAAAATCTAAGTTTTATATATATATGTCATTGCCTTGGTTTGTTTTCATGAGAAGTTGACAGTGTTATATATACTTACCTGCGAAGCAAAACATTAATCAGAAGTTAAAACTGTCGTACACTGGGAAACTTTCTTGCTCCAAGGTATTATCACATTTTTCCTTTACATTCATAGTCTTTCCCTTGCACTAACCGTCATTTTAGTATTCTTCTTGTTTGCTGTTTTCATTTCTTTAGCTCTTGTCATATTTTCATTATCTCACAGTTCAAATTTTTTTCATTTATATATTTTTAAAGTTTATAATATATATATATAAACATATATATATATATACACACACACATATATATATCACATCTTTATCCATTCATCAGTTGATGGGCACTTGGGTTGTTTCCATAATTTGGCTATTGTAGCTAATGCTACTATAAACATCGAGGTGCCTATATAAGTCATAAGAAAGAATGAAATCTTGCCATTTTCAATAACATGAATGGAGCTAGAGTATTATGCTAAAGGAAATAGGTCAGAGAAAGACAAATACCATTTTATTTCACTCATATGTGGAATTTAAGAAACAAAACAAATGAACAAAGAGGGGGAAGAGAGAGAGGAAAACCAAGAAATAGACACTTAACTGTAGAGAAAAAACTGATAGTTTACTAGAGGGGAGGTGGGTAGAGGGGGGGTGGGTTAAATAGGTTAAAGACTGCACTTGCTGTGATGAGCACTAGTAGATGGTATGGAAGTGGTGAATCAGGGATCCCTGGGTGGCGCAGCGGTTTAATGCCTGCCTTTGGCCCAGGGCGTGATCCTGGAGACCCGGGATCGAATCCCACATCGGGCTCCCGGTACATGGAGCCTGCTTCTCCCTCTGCCTATGTCTCTGCCTCTCTCTCTCTCTCTCTCTCTCTCTCTCTCTCTGTAACTATCATAAATTAAAAAAAAAAAAAAAGGAAGTGGTGAATCACTATATTGTACACCTGAAACTAATAATACACTGTAAGCTAACTGGAATTTAAATAAAAACTTTAAAAAGTAAATATATAAATAAAGAAAAAAATCTGAACTGTAAGATAATGAAAATATGACAGGAGCTAAAGAAATGAAAACAACAAACAAGAAGAGTACTAAAATGAAGGTTAGTGCAAGGGAAAGACTATGAATATAAAGGAAAAATGTGGTAATACAATGGAGCAAGATAGTTTCCCAGTGTACAAGAGCTTTATTTTTATTTTTTTAAAAGATTTCATTTATTTATTCATGAGAGACAGAGAGAGAGAGGCAGAGACACAGGCAGAGGGAGAAGCAGGCTCCATGCAGGGAGCCTGACATGGGACTCGATCCTGGGACTCCAGGATAACGCCCTGGGCTGAAGGTGGCGCTAAACCTCTGAGCCATCCGGGCTGCCCTGTACAACTGCTTTAACTTCTGATTAATATGTTTAGCTTCTCAGATAAGTATATATAACACTCTGTCAACTATTCATGAAAACAAACCAAGGCAATGACATAGTATTTCCTTCCCAACTGGGGGCTTTGAGAAAGTAGCCTGTACCTATCACTCCTTCAGACGCTTGGGGGCCAGGTGATCATCTCAAAAAGTGAGAAAAAGTCAACATACTATTATGCTAAGATTTTTTTTAAATGAATGAATTTGTACATTTGCATTTTATTAATACATTAATTTTAAAATTTTGGTAATGCACCAATAGTTTTATAGATATATTTTAAGTCTAGCATATTCATTAGTTGCCTTGCAAATATACAATGTACAGGATTTCTGGCTTAAAAAAATGACAAACATTACCAAAGCCAAAGAATATGTAGTTTCTGATTTCATTATAACTGGAAACTATCTAGTCATTTTTCTTAAGTATATTCATATACACTTAGAATGTTTTGGGCATATAAGAACATCATGTGTTTGCATTTATAGACTGTTTATAAATTAATTATTGAGACAATTTAATCTGAGTTTTAATCTGAATACATATTATAATTTGTTTCTAGACAGAGAATAACTAAAATATTTCATCTCATTGGCATTTTCAGGGACTGTGGTATTCTGTTTAGGTGAATATTCTAGCCTTTTCCTTCAGAAGTTCAAAATTTAAAATTTTAATCACCTTTGAAAGAAATCTTTCTCAAATATTACTTTTCTGCATATGACTTAACCTTTTCTGGATAGCTCGGGTCATTATTAGGAAAATCAATAGCTGTTGCTGGGTGCAATACTCTGCTGTCCTCTGGAAGACTGAAGAGTGCCTCCCCTATAACAAATGACCCTAGAAGACTCTGTTTTTTTAATTTCTTCTGTACATTTTTGGTACTTTTCCCCTGTCTTCAATCACTGTCAGGCTGTCAGTGTGTTGGCCTCCAGGAGACTCCGTCCCCACTTCTCTCTTATGTAAATCATTCCATGGTCCCTCTTCTACTTTGCTGCTACATTTTACTGTAAATGAGGCTTATTAAATTGAGGGGGGACAGGGGAATATAGAGGAGAATAAAGTCACCAAACTTGCAAATACTATTTGAAAATGAGGGGTCCAAGGGACACCTGGGTGGCTGAGTTGGTTAAGCATCTGCCTCAGGTCATGATCTCAGGATCCTGGGATTGAGCCCTGTATCTGGCTCCCTGTTCAGCGGGAAGGCTGGCTGTTCTTTCTCTCTCACTCTTCCTCCTGCCCCAACTCTTGCTCATCCTTATGTTCTCGCTCTCTTTCTCAAATAAATAAAATCTGAACAAAAAGAAAGAAAATGAATGTTCCTGGATATCCTTGAAGGTAGAAATGATAGGACCACCCTGTAGCAACAAGTTACACTCCAAGTCACACTCACACTTGTTTCATCTCCAGGGAAACCAGATAGCTGCATCAGTAGAAATTTCTCTGGAAGTTTAATGGAGAATTCAGAGAATGGGGGTAGAAATTGGAAGCATTTAATCCTCTTGGAAATAATCCTGAGGGACCTGATTTGGGGAGATCTTTCCTTTGTTTCCTAAGGGAACACGTTCCCTTGAGAAACAGCACCCTTCAATATCAGGTCACAGTGCCAAAGGTCAGGTTTCTCTAGTCTAATGCGTGCTTGCTGCTGTAACATTCTTAAGTATGGAATGAAAGTAGGGGGTGAGGAGAAAGAAAACTCTTTGGGAAATTTTAAATCAAGTCATTTCCTTTTATTTCCCCATTATCATAAGGTTCGTTTCAGTTTGAGCTTCCTATACATCGTTTAAAACTTTTTATTAACTCCCAATGTTGTGTTCAGTATTTGGGTTATCATCAGAATTCCCATTGTGAATTTTTCAGATTTATCATTTTGTCTGTTAACTATTTAGTGAAAGAAATTAAATTTTCACATATCATAAGGAAATTTAAAGTCATCCTTATATAAAATGAAAGAGAAAGTTGAGGTGAGAGTAGAAATCCTATTAGTGGCATATAATTAATAATGGAATACATTTTTATTTCCATTTCCTTTCCTTTAATTCTCTAAGAATAAAAGAATAAAGAAACTCATGCTCCTTTATAGTTTATTAAAAATAAATAAAATGTTAGCGAAATGCTACACATTCCAAACACCACATGTCCACGTTTATTAAAATGCCTTTACATTTCTTTATTGAGAGAACACACGTACTAGTTCCTTTGTTTTAAAATAACTTTCTGAAGTTGCATATTTTCTAATATATCCTAGGACCTTTCTATCTTTCCTTTTTCCTTTCTATTTTTTCCTTTCTATTTTTCTTTTCCAAACCAATGAGGTTTGGCCTCATTACTTCTATTCTCCAACTCTTCACTGAATTCTGTACTAGAGGTACAGAAATCAAGAAAGTCCTTGTAATATTTTTGGAAAAAAATAAACAGAACATGAATAAGAGGGATTATACGAGAACACAATTGCCATGAGTCCAAGAAGTATCTAGGTAAGTACAACCAATAGAACTTGGGTGGAGAGGGGTTTAATGGGAGACACAGTTTTGTTGACTAAGTCTACTAGGTTTTGATTTTGAGTAACTTGACACACCATGAATTACTGTATTGAAAAAAACCAGACTATGAAGAATGGCCATAACAAGGTAAGAACTATATTCTGGAGACAGTGTTATAGTTTGTAGGGTACTAAGAGAAAAACAGATATAGGAACTCAGAACATGGACTCACAAGGTTAATCATGAGATTTAAGACAAGAAAGAAATTATTATAATTATGAGACAAGGTTAATCTAGTACAAGATTCTGAGGTCAAATTGGTGCTGCAGCTCCATACTACTGACTTAGAACATTTTGAATTACGAAGTGGATGTGTCCTAGGGTCTCAAGCTAGGCTGAATTTCTATGTGGAGATTAAATGGTTTATATTGTTGAGTTTGAGGAAAGAATCTAGGCAAACATCCATTCATTCATTCGACTCATATTCACTCAGTGCTTTCTAGGTGCCAGAGACCACTATAATTTTAAGAATTAGCAACAATCCAAATAAATTAATCTGACCTCTTGAAGCTTACATTCAAGTGGTTAGATATGGATATGGATATGGATAACCAAATAGACAAGTAGACACAAACTATAATTTCAGTTATACAGTAACTATGATGAAGAAAGACAAATCAGAGGAAGGGGTTGGAGAATGCTGGCATGCGCAAATTTTGATAATATTGTCAGGTAAGAGTTTCCTGAAGACTTTTAAATGAATGTCTTAAAGTAAGAATGTGGAATATGTGGCTATTTGGAAGACAAGTAATCCTGGAAAATAAAATGATGAATTCAAGATCCCAGATGGACAGGAACAAGTTTGTCCTATTCAAAGAACAGAAAGGGAGTATCAGCATAGCTAATATAAAGAAACTGAGAGGGAGGCCAGCATAGCTAATATAAAGAAACTGAAGACAATATAAGATAAACTCTCCATTTTATTATAATTAATAATACCAATTTGTTTTCACAGGTCCTTTAAAACTCACATTTATAGGGTCTTTAGAATCAGCTTTCATGGAAACAGTCCCATGCAGACAAGATATTTTACCTAATTTTATCTGGCTGTTACAAACGAATACAACCTGTAGCAGATCAAAGAGAGCTGATTATTACATAAGGAAGGACAGATTGTTTCACCATATTAGATTGTAATCTAGTGTTATGAATGATTTTCTGTAATGGCCAGAATTTCTAAGGCCTCAACAAGGAAGAGCTTTCATAAGGTGTGAATCCTCTACAACATGATTGCTTTCTTTAAACAAAGGGCAGCAAGGTATTTTTTAGAACTGTTACTTCATAATTTTTAGTCAATGCACTGAGCATATCTATATACTCTGCAGTATGATCAATGGAGGCCTCAAAATTTCAGATACTGTTTTTTGTGCATGAATTAAATTTGGGGCTTATAAAAACAATTCATAGAATGATTTACATCTATTATAACTTTGCTGGAGATTGATAACAATGTTTTGAAATAAAATAGTTACTTAAGTAACTATTTTAAGTAAAATAAAAATGAGAGGACTATGGTGATTTCTATTTCTCCCGAGAGAAAGAACGGGTCAGACTCTTCTTCAGAGCAGGAGTATAGAAGATACAAGGAAAGAATGTCTCAGAAAGTCTTACTTTTTAGATTTGAAATTCAGATACAAAACTGACTTTTGTAGAGAAGGATGTTAGGTTATGATTTTCAAGTCATTGGTCTATGAAATAAAGTGTAGTCTCTGAAAAAAACTTTTGCACGAAGGGGGGACATTCAGACACCACTGGATATAACTGAGGCAAGTAAAACATGTCCTTTCAAAAGATCTGTATGTCTAATCTAACACTAATGGCAAGAGCCATTGATTATCACTATGTTGATGATAACATTTCAGAGAAACATATGTTCTAATTTAGGAGACCATGGTGGTCAATTTGATCAAAACTCTTGTGTGCCTCCTACAAAATGAGTCAATTTAAAGTAAGACAACTCAGAGGGTTTGAAAATATGCATCCAATCAAGAAAGGCAAATAGGTTCTGCTTCTTGAAGCAGTGGAAAGAAATACAAATAAAACTTTTAAAGTCATGCATTCTTTTTCTTCCCACTAAATGAGGGGCATTATATTTTTTCAGGCAAAGTATCAATTTGTTTCAGATAAAAACTTATAGGGGATATACACAGGAGTTAGAAAATCATTGTAATTAAAGATATGAGCTTGAAGGAAATTAATTAAACCTTGACTACCACAGTTTTGCAAACCTAGTCTTTACTTATTATTATTATCATTTTGGGTTGTGAGAAGGCTGAAAAAGTAAGTCCAATGCCCGTGAATACTGGCTTTACTTGAATGACATACTCCAAAAAGGCTGTTCCTGTTCCTTTTAACTACAACTGCACAAAAATTTATAGAGCTAACAGTAAACTGGCTAATGTTGTACTTTAAGTAATAACAAGCAAGTCATTTCATGTTCCTTGACTTTAGTCTTTAAGTTATCATTTATATGGTAGTATTAAATTAGTTAATTAATTGCTTGGTTTGTTTCTTTTAGTCTTTTTTTGGAGAAAGAAATACTTAGAAATAGGCATTTATATTATATATTTTGGAAAAGGCTGGGATTACAAAAGGTCCCAAACCAAAAAGATATTTTGTCATGTTTTAACACACAATAATACATCTACTTTTAGTGCCTTACACAAGAGCAAAACAGCCTGCAAAAATCATACACTCTCTGTCAATAGCTCTGAGTACAGACTGAATCACTTACAGGAAAAAGAAAAAAAAACTGGCATAATAAGATCCCAAAGGAGTGTAAAACTTCACTAATGTGTTTTCCTCTATTGGTCAAATAAACATTTAGTGAGCTTTATGTGTAAATGTTTAGTGTTCCTAAACTGAACACCCAGATACATGGCTTAGAATCTTCCACAGTAGGAATATTACCAAAAGAAAGAAAAAGGAACAAGTATTAAAATAAAAACATGTTGCTAACCTCCTATAAATGTGACAATAAGCAACTAATTGTCTTAGCCATAAAATGTGGCATATGTCTTAGCCTAAATTGCCACAGGAATGCAAAATAAAAGAAGAGATTTTAATAGTTTCGAGAACTCAAAAATATTAAGTTCTTTTTTTTTAAATTTTTATTTATTTATGATAGTCACAGAGAGAGAGAGAGGCACAGAGACACAGGCAGAGGGAGAAGCAGGCTCCATGCACCGGGAGCCCGACGTGGGATTCAATCCCGGGTCTCCAGGATCGCGCCCTGGGCCAAAGGCAGGCGCCAAACCGCTGCGCCACCCAGGGATCCCAAAAATATTATGTTCTTAAATAACTATAGTCCATTGGGCATCCACAAGTAAATGAAAGAGGAAGAAGAGGGTCAAACTGCTAACAAAACCAACTTATTTGCTGATAGTAGACCTGAGCTATTTTATAGACTAAGCAGCAATGTGTATATTATAGGTTTGGTTTTTAATATAACTCACTATTAATTATAGTACAGTAAAACTAGATTCATCTTTAAAGTTAATAACATATATATATAAATATAGATCACACATATAATAACTGTGAAATAGGAATAAAAGTAATGTTCTCTACCTATTTTAGTCACATTATTTTAAAATTTCATTATGCATACACAGATACATAATTTCATTAGACATAAACTGCATGCATGTAGATAACACTTATATGTATAAATGTGATCATATCAACATCTTATTTATCAGCATTTTTCAATGCTACCATTTCTCTTTTGCAGCTAATTCTACTGAGGTTCAAGGACACTAACTGGGTTATTTAGTATTTATACAGTGGGTAAGTAATAAAAGCCAGATTTGGTGCTGAGACAGATTCTGGCTCATGTTACAGTGTTCTTTCCACTGAAACATACTTCCCACATTCAAGCTTCTAGTGTCATTTGCTGTTCCTATTTGTCTCGGGTACTCAAGGAGACTTGCTATTGTAGTAGACCTTTGAAGAGCATGCCCAGATCATATTTTCCTACTTCATCATTTTGCATGGGAAGCAAGTAAAGGCCAGTTAAGTGAAGAAACTGAAGAAAACCATAGAGAGATAGTGAGAGGACTGGAACTCAAGTCCTGTGCTCTTTGAGATGCTCCCCAGAGATGAGGATAAATTATTTGGAAGATCACAGCTTAGCCTCAGGACACCATCCTAAGCATGCTTCAGTGGATATTCAGTGGATCTATACATATCTCTTGGCATCTGAAGAGTAGAATTAATCCAGAAGTACATTTATTTATTTATTTATTTACTTGCAAATATGTTTCTGACAGGACCTAAGCTCTCAAAATAAAAACAGTAGCATATTGGTAACCTGGTGTCCTAATGCATATCAATCAAAGGAGAAAAACGTGATGCAACAAGGAATACATTTAGCAGTGCAGCTGTGCTTACCTTCATAAGTCCCACTTTCTAGGAGAGCACCACTTTTCTCCAATTCCATAAAATCTTCAACGGTGATGAAAATATAGTCCACTCCAGGGACCTCACCCTCCTTATGTGGCCTTGTGGTGCCTGAATAAGGACAATTTAAAAACAAAAGAAAGACTCTAAGTGATCTGTTGTTGAACTTTAGAAATACCACCATACTTCTGAATATTCAATAACACTTGTTTGTACATCCTGCGAGTTGGCAGTTTGCATTTGTCCTTCTGTTTGTTTGGAAACAGAAAATAGCAGGGGGTAAAGATTAAAGTAAATATACAGAGCATTTTTCTTCATCAAGCTTATAAAGAGTTCATTGCCATGGAATGTGGTTGCACAGATTTTTTTTTTTTTCCGGTGAAAAATACAGACCATTGTGCCTTTTTGGAAGGGGCGTTTTGAATATTGGGCCAGGAGTCTGCTAGCTCAGGAATTTACATATCTCACTTCTATGAATAAACTTTCATTGTTCTGTAGATTGCCTTGCTATGACATAAAATACAAAGGAAAATAGAAATGTTAGCAGCATGTCAATTTATCTTTATATTTCCATGGTTTGCTCCTTTGTGAGGGTACTTTTGGTTGTCATTTGCACCGAAAAATAACTTGTATTTGATTTAAAGAAACACAAAATCTTTATTATTACTTAAAATTAATTAAATAACTGAAATTGGTGATTATTATAATTTAGTATTATAACGCTAGTAATAGTCCTTCCTTCCTGCTTGCCTGCCTGCCTTCCTTCCTTCCTTTATAATCACCGTTAGTTCTGACTGAACTGGGAAGTGACCTGTTCCTAGGGGTTACTTCATGGGTCCGCCACTCCTGTTTCCTATAGAGTGAATGGAGCTTCTGTGGCCAAGGTGACAGAAAAATCAACCCGTGACTCAGTGCAACCATCCTGGAGAACTCAAGCTTTCAGACCTCCTGTCCAGTTCATGAGGCAGGAACCAAAGTAGAGACATGTTAAAGGCTATAGGTTTGTTTTCTGGTGCATTTCCTTCCCTGAATATGTCTTATGTTCTTTTCTTTTTCCAAGCCACCTAAATAAAATGTTTTGTATGATCAGCTTGGAATTTTCATAATGCACATATGCAAATAGTTTACAGAAATATACAGAGGTCAAATATTTAAGCAAGTATTAGTATACTGGCAGGCTTCTTCATATTTAAAATTTCCTCCATATTCTCTGTATACTAAAGAAATATTTTAAACCTTAAAATTTAATTTTCCGTCTATGAAATCTTTATCAACTAGGCCATGAAAATAGCCAGTCAGTTCTCCTTTTGGTCTATTAGGATCAAATCTGAACTGCAAATGAAAGGCATAAACTCGGAGGGGGAGGAGCAAGACGGCGGAAGAGCAGGGTCTCCAAATCACCTGTCTCCACCAAACTACCTAGAAAACCTTCAAATTATCCTGAAAATCTATGAATTCGGCCTGACAATTAAAGAGAGACCAGCTGGAATGCTACAGTGAGAAGAGTTCGCGCTTCTATCAGGGTAGGAAGACGGGGAAAAAGAAGTAAAGAAACAAAGGCCTCCAAGGGGGAGGGGCCCCGCGAGGAGCCGGGCTGAGGCCGGGGCGAGTGTCCCCAGGACAGGAGAGCCCCGTCCCGGAGACGCAGGAGCTGCACCGACCTTCCCGGGGGAAAGGGGCTCGCGGGGAGTTGGAGCAGGACCCAGGAGGGCGGGGATGCCCTCGGGCTCCCCGGGACAGTAACAGCAACTGCGCGCCCAGGAGAGTGCGCCGAGCTCCCTAAGGGCTGCAGCGCGCACCGCGGGACCCGGAGCAGCTCGGGGGGGCTCGGGCGGCGGCTCCGCGGAGGGGGCTGCGCGGCCCCGGGAGCAGCTCGGCCGGGCTCGGGCAGAGGAAGAGGCTCCGTGCAGAGGGGCCTGCGCGGTTCCAGGAGCAGCTTGGAGGGGCTCGGGCGGCGGCTCCGCGGAGGGGGCTGCGGCCCGGGAGCGCGAATCCACCAGCGCAGGCCCCGGAGCACAGGGCGCCGGGACACAGCCCAGGATCCGGCCTCCCCCGGGACAGGCAGAGGCCGGGAGGGCCCAGGACAGCGAGGACGCTCCTGCCCCGAGCTGAGCAGATCAGCGGCCCCGCCCGGAGCCTCCAGGCCCTGCAGACGGAGTTCCTGCCGGAGCTGAATCCAGGTTTCCAGAGCTGCCTCGCCACTGGGGCTGTTCCTCCTGCGGCCTCAGGGGGTAAACAACCCACACTGAGCCCTGCACCAGGCAGGGGCACAGCAGCTCCCCCAACTGCTAACACCTGAAAATCAGCACAACAGGCCCCTCCCCCAGAACACCAGCTAGACTGACAACCTCCAGGAGAAGCCAAGGGACTTAAAGTACACAGAATCAGAAGATACTCCCCTGTGGTTTTTTTTTTTTTGTTTTTTTTTTTTTTGTTTTGTTTTGTTTTGCTTTTTGATTTGTTTCCTTCCCCCACCCTCTTTTTTTTCTCCTTTCTTTTTCTTTCTCTTTTTCTTCCTTTTTTTTTCTTTCGTTTTTTTTCTCTTCCCTTTTTTTTCTCTTTCTCTTTTCTTTCCTTCTTTCTCTCCTCTCTTTTTCTCTTTTACCCAATACAATTTGCTTTTGGCCACTCTGCACTGAGCAAAATGACTAGAAGGAAAACCTCACCTCAAAAGAAAGAATCAGAAACAGTCCTCTCTCCCACAGAGTTACAAAATCTGGATTACAATTCAATGTCAGAAAGCCAATTCAGAAGCACTATTATACAGCTACTGGTGGCTCTAGAAAAAAGTATAAAGGACTCAAGAGACTTCATGACTGCAGAATTTAGAGCTAATCAGGCAGAAATTAAAAATCAATTGAATGAGATGCAATCCAAACTAGAAGTCCTAACGATGAGGGTTAACGAGGTGGAAGAACGAGTGAGTGACCTAGAAGACAAGTTGATAGCAAAGAGGGAAACTGAGGAAAAAAGAGACAAACAATTAAAAGACCATGAAGATAGATTAAGGGAAATAAACGACAACCTGAGGAAGAAAAACCTACGTTTAATTGGGGTTCCCGAGGGCGCCGAAAGGGACAGAGGGCCAGAATATGTATTTGAACAAATTCTAGCTGAAAACTTTCCTAATCTGGGATGGGAAACAGGCATTCAGATCCAGGAAATAGAGAGATCCCCCCCTAAAATCAATAAAAACTGTTCAACACCTCGACATTTAATTGTGAAGCTTGCAAATTCCAAAGATAAGGAGAAGATCCTTAAAGCAGCAAGAGACAAGAAATCCCTGACTTTTATGGGGAGGAGTATTAGGGTAACAGCAGACCTCTCCACAGAGACCTGGCAGGCCAGAAAGGGCTGGCAGGATATATTCAGGGTCCTAAATGAGAAGAACATGCAACCAAGAATACTTTATCCAGCAAGGCTCTCATTCAAAATGGAAGGAGAGATAAAGAGCTTCCAAGACAGGCAGCAACTAAAAGAATATGTGACCTCCAAACCAGCTCTGCAAGAAATTTTAAGGGGGACTCTTAAAATTCCCCTTTAAGAAGAAGTTCAGTGGAACAGTCCACAAAAACAAAGACTGAATAGATATCATGATGACACTAAACTCATATCTCTCAATAGTAACTCTGAATGTGAACGGGCTTAATGACCCCATCAAAAGGCGCAGGGTTTCAGACTGGATAAAAAAGCAGGACCCATCTATTTGCTGTCTACAAGAGACTCATTTTAGACAGAAGGACACCTACAGCCTGAAAATAAAAGGTTGGAGAACCATGTACCATTCGAATGGTCCTCAAAAGAAAGCAGGGGTAGCCATCCTTATATCAGATAAACTAAAATTTACCCCAAAGACTGTAGTGAGAGATGAAGAGGGACACTATATCATACTTAAAGGATCTATTCAACAAGAGGACTTAACAATCCTCAATATATATGCTCCGAATGTGGGAGCTGCCAAATATATAAATCAATTATTAACCAAAGTGAAGAAATACTTAGATAATAATACACTTATACTTGGTTACTTCAATCTAGCTCTTTCTATACTCGATAGGTCTTCTAAGCACAACATCTCCAAAGAAACGAGAGCTTTAAATGATACACTGGACCAGATGGATTTCACAGATATCTACAGAACTTTACATCCAAACTCAACTGAATACACATTCTTCTCAAGCGCACATGGAACTTTCTCCAGAATAGACCACATATTGGGACACAAATCGGGTCTGAACCGATACCAAAGGATTGGGATTGTCCCCTGCATATTCTCGGACCATAATGCCTTGAAATTAGAACTAAATCACAACAAGAAGTTTGGAAGGACCTCAAACACGTGGAGGTTAAGGACCATCCTGCTAAAAGATAAAAGGGTCAACCAGGAAATTAAGGAAGAATTAAAAAGATTCATGGAAACTAATGAGAATGAAGATACAACCGTTCAAAATCTTTGGGATGCAGCAAAAGCAGTCCTAAGGGGGAAATACATCGCAATACAAGCATCCATTCAAAAACTGGAAAGAACTCAAATACAAAAGCTAACCTTACACTTAAAGGAGCTAGAGAAAAAACAGCAAATAGATCCTACACCCAAGAGAAGAAGGGAGTTAATAAAGATTCGAGCAGAACTCAACGAAATCGAGACCAGAAGAACTGTGGAACAGATCAACAGAACCAGGAGTTGGTTCTTTGAAAGAATTAATAAGATAGATAAACCATTAGCCAGCCTTAGTAAAAAGAAGAGAGAGAAGACTCAAATTAATAAAATCATGAATGAGAAAGGAGAGATCACTACCAACACCAAGGAAATACAAACCATTTTAAAAACATATTATGAACAACTATACACCAATAAATTAGGCGTATTTCTAGAAGAAATGGACGCATTCCTGGAAAGCCACAAACTACCAAAACTGGAACAGGAAGAAATAGAAAACCTGAACAGGCCAATAACCAGGGAGGAAATTGAAGCAGTCATCAAAAATCTCCCAAGACACAAGAGTCCAGGGCCAGATGGCTTCCCAGGGGAATTTTATCAAACGTTTAAAGAAGAAATCATACCTATTCTCCTAAAGCTGTTTGGAAAGATAGAAAGAGATGGAGTACTTCCAAATTCGTTCTATGAAGCCAGCATCACCTTAATTCCAAAGCCAGACAAAGACCCCGCCAAAAAGGAGAATTACAGACCAATATCCCTGATGAACATGGATGCAAAAATTCTCAACAAGATACTGGCCAATAGGATCCAACAGTACATTAAGAAAATTATTCACCATGACCAAGTAGGATTTATCCCTGGGACACAAGGCTGGTTCAACACCCGTAAAACAATCAATGTGATTCATCATATCAGCAAGAGAAAAACCAAGAACCATATGATCCTCTCATTGGATGCAGAGAAAGCATTTGACAAAATACAGCATCCATTCCTGATCAAAACTCTTCAGAGTGTAGGGATAGAGGGAACATTCCTCGACATCTTAAAAGCCATCTATGAAAAGCCCACAGCAAATATAATTCTCAATGGGGAAGCACTGGGAGCCTTTCCCCTAAGATCAGGAACAAGACAGGGATGTCCACTCTCACCACTGCTGTTCAACATAGTACTGGAAGTCCTAGCCTCAGCAATCAGACAACAAAAAGACATTAAAGGCATTCAAATTGGCAAAGAAGAAGTCAAACTCTCCCTCTTCGCCGATGACATGATACTCTACATAGAAAACCCAAAAGTCTCCACCCCAAGATTGCTAGAACTCATACAGCAATTCGGTAGCGTGGCAGGATACAAAATCAATGCCCAGAAGTCAGTGGCATTTCTATACACTAACAATGAGACTGAAGAAAGAGAAATTAAGGAGTCAATCCCATTTACAATTGCACCCAAAAGCATAAGATACCTAGGAATAAACCTAACCAAAGATGTAAAGGATCTATACCCTCAAAACTATAGAACACTTCTGAAAGAAATTGAGGAAGACACAAAGAGATGGAAAAATATTCCATGCTCATGGATTGGCAGAATTAATATTGTGAAAATGTCAATGTTACCCAGGGCAATATACACGCTTAATGCAATCCCTATCAAAATACCATGGACTTTCTTCAGAGAGTTAGAACAAATTATTTTAAGATTTGTGTGGAATCAGAAAAGACCCCGAATAGCCAGGGGAATTTTAAAAAAGAAAACCATATCTGGGGGCATCACAATGCCAGATTTCAGGTTGTACTACAAAGCTGTGGTCATCAAGACAGTGTGGTACTGGCACAAAAACAGACACATAGATCAGTGGAACAGAATAGAGAATCCAGAAGTGGACCCTGAACTTTATGGGCAACTAATATTCGATAAAGGAGGAAAGACTATCCATTGGAAGAAAGACAGTCTCTTCAATAAATGGTGCTGGGAAAATTGGACATCCACATGCAGAAGAATGAAACTAGACCACTCTCTTTCACCATACACAAAGATAAACTCAAAATGGATGAAAGATCTAAATGTGAGACAAGATTCCATCAAAATCCTAGAGAAGAACACAGGCAACACCCTTTTTGAACTCGGCCATAGTAACTTCTTGCAAGATACATCCACGAAGGCAAAAGAAACGAAAGCAAAAATGAACTATTGGGACTTCATCAAGATAAGAAGCTTTTGCACAGCAAAGGATACAGTCAAGAAAACTCAAAGACAACCTACAGAATGGGAGAAGATATTTGCAAATGACATATCAGATAAAGGGCTAGTTTCCAAGATCTATAAAGAACTTATTAAACTCAACAGCAAAGAAACAAACAATCCAATCATGAAATGGGCAAAAGACATGAACAGAAATCTCACAGAGGAAGACATAGACATGGCCAACATGCATATGAGAAAATGCTCTGCATCACTTGCCATCAGGGAAATACAAATCAAAACTACAATGAGATACCACCTCACACCAGTGAGAATGGGAAAATTAACAAGGCAGGAAACAACAAATGTTGGAGAGGATGCGGAGAAAAGGGAACCCTCTTACACTGTTGGTGGGAATGTGAACTGGTGCAGCCACTCTGGAAAACTGTGTGGAGGTTCCTCAAACAGTTAAAAATAGACCTGCCCTACGACCCAGCAATTGCACTGTTGGGGATTTACCCCAAAGATACAAATGCAATGAAACGCCGGGACACCTGCACCCCGATGTTTCTAGCAGCAATGGCCACGATAGCCAAACTGTGGAAGGAGCCTCGGTGTCCAACGAAAGATGAATGGATAAAGAAGATGTGGTTTATGTATACAATGGAATATTACTCAGCTATTAGAAATGACAAATACCCACCATTTGCTTCAACGTGGATGGAACTGGAGGGTATTATGCTGAGTGAAGTAAGTCAGTCGGAGAAGGACAAACATTATATGTTCTCATTCATTTGGGGAATATAAATAATAGTGAAAGGGAATATAAGGGAAGGGGGAAGAAATGTGTGGGAAATATCAGAAAGGGAGACAGAACGTAAAGACTGCTAACTCTGGGAAACGAACTAGGTGTAGTGGAGGGGGAGGAGGGCGGGGGGTGGGAGTGAATGGGTGACGGGCACTGGGTGTTATTCTGTATGTTAGTAAGTTGAACACCAATAAAAAATAAATTAAAAAAAAAAGAAAGGCATAAACTCATGTCATAACATACAATGTGCTAGGGAAATTGATTTCTGATAAAAATGAATAATTTCCATTGAAAACATTTTTTGAAAAGATTTGAAGGCATTATTTCCTAAAATTAAATTTTATAACCTTTCTTTGGAGGTTGCAAGACACTTTTTTTTTCCATAATCGCATTTAGTGACTTTCTCCTAAATTTGTTATTTCATTTTGTTTAACTGAGCCACATTTTGCAATATTTCCTACTGCTTTTATGCTATAAAATATAAACCTCCCACACCTAGTATGCATAATGTTGTCAAATTAATGTTTCTATGAGAATCTTAACTTTCAATATCCTGACTTTTATATGCTTAACCCTTGTGAATTAAAAGCACATTAATATAGTTTTTGGCAATCAATTTGTTTTTCTGTTTATTTAGAACACACTCTAATCATTAAGAAAAATCACATAACAAAGATTCAATTTTCCTTCCTAATTTATCTGCATATTTCAGAAACTACACACTTTGATTGATTAACTGCTTGCAGAACTGTAGTGCATTCCTAGCACAACGTGAGCACAGGACCACAGGCTTGAAGGCAATTTCCAGGTCTGCTTCTTGCCTGGAGTTGATTGCCGTGTCAAACTCGAGTGAGTATGTTTGCTGTTGTGATCTTTTAGGGAGGACCATCAGAACCCTGGTCCACTGGGTACATTTTCCATCTCTACATTGCACTTAAGGACAATGTGACTGAGCTCCTGCCTTGAAGATATAGACTCCCAATGGCTACCTTAGTGTCACCTGTTGCTACAGACCGGCTTGATGATGACTATTTGGACTGGGGATTCGCCTACTTCAATATGGCTTGAAGAAGTTCTACAGTATAGTCCCAAATGCTGCAATTCCCATCTCTGACATCCATCTCACATCCTGTTTTCTCATTCTCTTCTTCTTTGTAATTATAACCCCCAGTCTCTTGATCTCTTCTAATTTTCCTGGTGGTTTCTCAAATATGGCTTCATTTCCTTCTCTAAATTCTGAAGGGCTGGAAACAACCTAGAATCCTGTCCTTCCTTTGAATCACCTTCACCATTTCCCAACTCTTTAGCTCCCAAGTTCACTAATCATAGATTATACAGAAAACCACAAACATGCACTAACTACAAATGCAGGTTATATATGTCAGTTTGACTGACAATCTTTTTATACATCTTCCCTCTGTCACAATCCCACCATTTTCTAATATTCAACTGCTTTGACTTTCAGAAGACATTAGCTCATTCTCTTTTTGGTGAAGTAAGAGACTAATCTGAAGCCAAAGTCCCTGAAATTTCTTAATTTGTACTTTCCTTTTCTGCATTATCTTGACCCTTAATTGGAATCATCCATCCGTCTAGCTAAGATGAATCCATTCTTTTCTGCCTTCCTGCAGTTTTTTTTTTTAATTAGAGTTACATATACAGATATTTTGAAGATTCTACTATTCTATAGAGTTTAGAGTTTAAATAAAAGCAGACTGTCATCACCACTCCCCATGCTCTTTTACTCAAAGGCAAAGACTTTCAACTCTTTTAGGTGATTCTTTTGCTTTACTTGTATGCATTTAATAATTTATTTATGATGTCTTTTGTTTTTTTCTTTTTTTATTTACTTTAGCTATTATTTCCTGATTTCTCAGTAAAGCAAATGAAGATTTAGCTCTTTTTTGCCCACACTTCCACACATCACTTCTTCCTTCTTACCTCTTCTCATTCTCCCAGTAGAACAAACATGTGTTGAGATTACTATTTAATATTTACAAAGATAATACCACATAAATCTATTTGCAGCTGAGCCTTGTAGTGCACTAATTTTCCTTTCTTGCATAGCTTTTGTTTACTCTAGATTTAATGTTTCCATTTTCAACTTTTCATATATTAATAGATATTTCAATTAATTAACTCCCTCCTTGTTGGAAAAATTGAGTTGCAACATATACAAATATATTTGATATTTCATCAGGTTTTTCCTATTTATGAAATCACTCCTAGAGCCTCTAACCTACTCCAATCCAGACTATGTTGTTCTACGACAAAGCTACCATCCTGGAATCATCTTTTGCCATCATCGTGGGGATTCTCTTTGCCTCTTCTATGTTGTACTGCTTTCTCCCAAGTCCTATGTCTCTTTTTGTGGTCTATTTCCTCATTTTGGTGGAGCACATCTGTCAGAGGCTTTCTATCAAAGGTTGCATAGGAGCTATATTTCAGACTTTGCATGTCTGAAAAAGTCTTTATTCCATCTTCATGGCTGGCAAATCCGATTCAGCATTTCAGAAAAATATAATAAAAACATGTTTTCTCCACTCTGTTCCTCTGTTAATGTCAGCACCACCATCCTTCTAGGCATGCATGCTTTGAACCTTTCCTTCAGAGATACAGTTAGGGTGTCTGTCCCTCACTCTTTTATTCCTTCTCCAAATATTTGACACATTCTGTGCTCTGGATCTTCACAATGTCATCCTTCTCTTCTGCACTATCTCTGCTCCCAAACTGCTCTGGACCAGGGACTGGCTATGTCACTGGTGAGTCTGTCTCTTAGTACATCACTACATTCCTTGATTAGCCCTGGGAAAGCACGAGGTTGATCACATACCCTCCAAAAGGCATACCTATCTGATCTCTAGTCAACAGATTTGGTTGAAAACATAAGGAGAGGAAAATACTGAGAATTTAAATAGAAAAAAAACCCTTAGATTCTACTATTAACAATAAAAGGCAATTCCAATGGCAAGCCAGGTTGTAGATTCTTGGGTGGACTTGCTTGATGGAACAGGTAAGAGGATATAATTTAAGAATTTTCCTCTTAAGAAATGTCTTCCTTTTAGGGACTCCTGGGTGGCTCAGTGGTTGAGCCTTTGGCCCAGGGCGTGATCCTGGAATCCCAGGATCAAGTCCCACATTGGGCTCCCTGCATGGAGTCTGCTTCTCCCTCTGCCTGTGTCTCTGCCTCTCTCTCTGGGTGTCTCTCATGAATAAGTAAATAAATAATCTTAAAAAAAAAAAAGAAATGTCTTCCTTTTGGACTTGTCATGACCACTTCTTCTTTCTGTGAAGCCTAAAATTTTCACCATTAGAATTACTCTTTGGTTTAGACAAAACAGAAACTACCTTTAAAACATAAGCTGTAGTAGATAAGAATGTGAGCCATGGAATAAAACTGCCTGGGCTTGTTGGAGCTCTACCATTTGCTATCCATATTACCTTGAGCAAGGTATTTCCCCCTAGAAACTCTAGTCTTTTATTTATAAAACAGGATTAATATCAGTAGTACTTTTAAAGCGTTGATTTGAAGAACAAATGAGGTAATCTATATAAGGTACTTAAGACAATGTCTGGAACACGTTAAGCACTCAAAAGGATTATATATATTAAGTATTATTGTCTGGAAAGGCAGGGATGACATCATGGATAGTTCCCCCGCTCCCCCATGAATTCTTGCCACAAATATTAATTGAGCACTTACTATGTGCCATGGACTATTCAAGATACTGAGGATATATCTTTTAATAATAGGTTCCTTTCCTTTGTGAAACTTATATTCTAACAAAGAGAGACAGAGAATAAATAACAAAAAGCATAATTAAAAAAGTAAGTTATATAGTATGCTGTAAAGAATTAAGTTCTATTAAATGACCATAAATCTAATAATTTTCATCTGTGGATTGTTTAGTGGGTCAATTACTGAGATTTTTAACTGTTAGTTTATACAAAATGAGCAAAAGAGAAGAGAGAGAAAGACTATAAAGGATTTGAGGTCAAACAGAGATCTACAATATTTGTGGGTTGCAGGCTTCCCAGGGGTGAATGTCAATTTGACTAAAGGCCTCTGAGGGGCAACAAGAGCTTAGTTATATTTTGGAAAGAATCACTCAATTCCTAAAGAGAAATTTTACTTTTTTCAAATATTTCTTGGTCTAGCTTAAGTAAACTGGCTTATACATTGGTGCTCAAAATAGGTATTTTTGAACTTTCAAGGTTATTTTCAGAAGACTGATAACTATGACAATGCATCCCACATTTTTAAAAGAGGGAAGTGGAAGCATGGTGTAGCAGAATGGTTTTCGAAGTTGGAATTCAGAACATTTGCATTCTATTTTTGTTTTAATAATTTAGATATGTTGTCCTAGATTAAAATATCATTTACATTTATTTATATATTTGTTTTTAAGTAATCTCTACACCCAGCATGAGGCTCAAACTCATCACCCTGAGATCAAGAGTCACATGCTCTTCCAGCTGAGCCAGCCAAGCACCCTGACATACAAATGGCCAATAGACATAAGAAAAGATGTTCAACATCATTCATCATCAGGAAAATATGAATAAAAATTACAATGAGATATCACATCACACCTGTCAGAATGGCTGAAATTAACAACACAGGAGCCAACAGATGTTTGTTAGAATACAGAGAAAGGGGAACTGTCTTACACTGTTGGTGGTCATGCAAAGTGTTGGTGAGGCACTCTGGAAAATAGTATGGAGTTTCCTCAGAAAGTAAAATGTAGAACTTCTCTATGATCCAGCAATTGCGCTACTAGGTATTTACCCAAAGAATACAAAAGTACTAATTCAAAAGGATAAATGCATCCCAATGTTTATAGCAGCATTACCTACAATAACCAATTATGGAAACTGCCCAAGTACCCATTGATTGATGAATGGATAAAGATGTGGTACACACATATACAATGGAATATTCCTCGGTCATAAGAGAGAATGAAATCTTGCCATTTGTAACAACATGGATGGAGCTAGATAGTATTGTGCTAAATATTATAAGCCAGCCAAAGATAAATACCATATGATTTCACTCATATGTGGAATTTAAGAAATAAATGGGCAAAAGGAAAAAGAGAGGCAAACCAAGAAATAGACTCTTCACTATAGAGAACAAACTAATGGTTACCAGAGGGGAGGTGGATGAGAAGATAGGTGCAATATGCAATGGGGATTAAAGAGTGCACTCGTGATGAGCACTGGGTAATATATGGAAGTGTCAAATCACTATACTGTGTACCTGAAGCTAATATTACACTATGTTAATTAACTGGAATTTAAACATAATTTTTTTAAAAATTAATAAAAATAAAACATCGTTTAGTTGATCATCAGTTGTCATATGCAATGAGGTAAATAATAAATATGAAAAGGTATTTAAAAAACTGAAAACATGAACACTATAGTAATAAGATTACATTCCTCTTTAGTAATATTAATAGTACTACTAAGAACAATACAATTCTAACAGACATCATTGATGGTATCTTACTTTTGGAATCTACTATGATTAAAGTTTTAAATAAATTAATTTCATTCAGGCTAACACTTCTTAAACATAAAAAGCTCTTTGCCTAAAGGTTCAGGTTGTCACTGTTATTCTTTGGGTATAAAGAAACATAAGTTGAGATATAAATCCATTTCCCCTGATTACATCTAAAATGTGAGACCTAGTTGTTCAGTCACTACTTACAGGGTGTTTTGTCTTTTGTTAGGTAGACATTTAGAACCAGTAGAGAGAGTCCACGGACTCTATGGCAAGAAGTTTCTTACCATTTGCTGAAATATCTAAAAAGTGTGAAAGCGCTCATAAAACCTGACTAGTGAGCCATTGAATTTTACCTGCAGGCATAGGACCTTCAACAACAAGAGTCAGAAAGCATCATTTCAGATCTACGCATCTAGGAAAAGATATTAGTTGCTAAATCAGTGGGCCCCCAGAAGGAGGAAGCAATCGGTTAAAGAATGAGAAAGCAATTGGTGATCTATGAACACCCATTTGGAAAGAAATAAGATTCTAAAAATAAGGCAAATAATGTGAAATACGATAAAGAGTTGTATGATGGGAATCTGTAGCTAAAGGTAATATCTAGACTAGAAGAATAGTTAAGTTGAATTTCCTAAAACAGCTACTTACCTTATTTTTATGCTGAAATAATTATAGTTACTTTCCCAACTCAAAAGGATTATGAATCAAGAGGTGACAGTGAAACAAGACTCACCAGTAATAACAAGTTATCCCCCAGTGTTGGGAATCGGGTGGAAGCCAGGTCGGATAACAGGGCAAGTACAGATGATTCATCAGAGAGCTAAAAGCTGAAGCTCATCTTCTTTTAATGCTCTTCTATATTTGGTTGGGACTTTCCTAAGTGGTGTTTAGAGAAGTCCAAAATAAATTTTATTATCCAGAATGTGGTTTATAGATTTCATTCTTTGTCTCCTGGACCATTGCTCCAAAGGAAAAATAAATAGAAAGGGAACAGGGGAAATGCTAGTAAACTGAGTCTTTGCTCTATCTCCTATTGCTTCATTTCTTAAAAAACAACTTATTTGATAATTGCTAAATTAAGTACTGTATGAATAACACCTCCTTCATGAGTTAATAAAAGCATATAGCATTTCTGCTCAAAAGACATGTCTGAAGAGAATGAATGCTCCCAAATGGTTAGCTTATTATTGATACATAGTGAAAGCACATCAAGGCCACTTGTCATTTTTTTTACCATGGCAACTGGGGGTGCCAAAATGGATTTTTAAAATTATTATTCTACTTTTTAAATGAAGGAACATTGCTCCTTTTGTCTTAGGAAGGAAAGAGCATGATGTTGGTGGTAAATGTAATTCTGAAGCACATTTTGCCTCAGCCTTTGATATGTTCTAATTTTAGTAAAGTGCTTTAAAAAGCAGTTATTGGATTACAGAAAAGTATTACTACCTAGATGATGGTCAGTGCAGTCATCTATTGTAATCTATTTTGATATGCTAGCGTCCATTGTACGGCAGGCACCTACTACACACCTGCTAAAGAAATGGAATCAATCATTAATAGTCAATGTGTTCTAAGCAGATGGGTCACTGTGTGAGAATCTGAGAAACTGAATTATTTTCTTATGCATGTTTCTGAATACATTCGCTCTTTATTCCTAGCGTTTCTCAACTGCAAGCTGAAGAAAATAAATCTTGACAGCTACAGTGACTTCCTCTGGATTCGCCCTTTAATTAACTTACTCATAGATTTCTAAAGACACTTCTTTACTTTGTCAGTTACTCATTAGCAAGTGTGAACACCATCACCAGATTTGTGTGTGTGCTTCCAGTGAAAACAACCAGGAGATTCCTTGGCCAATGCCTTTAATCAATTTTGACATAATCTGCTTAGATCTTATGTTTTATTACACTCATTTACAATCATATAAAATCCAGAAGTATGATTTTATATAGACAGAGCTAAAGTTAGCAAGACAAATTATATAGTTTGGGTCACTGAATCCTACATGATAGATTATAAAGCATTGCGTGCTTTATGGATTTCCTATTGGCTGATGCGGAAGGTTGGGTTAAGGTCAAAAAACAAAACCTACAATTTGGGTCAATTAATCACCTATTGGGTTTAAAAAGTATTTACAGCCTCAATAATTAACACTCTGCATATTTTATTAAATATTAAATACTGGACAAATCTATTTGCAAAATACCACTAGTAACTTCGACTTACTTTGTTAACAGTGTATTGCTCTAAACTTCTGTAATTATTTCAAAACTCTCCTATCCTCTAAAATAGCATGCTGTCAACTATCATTTAAAGTTGCACTGGCATAGCTAATGATGTTCTGTATTTTTCAGATGCAGAAGTTTTTGAAGAAGAAACCTCTCTTGGGATATATCTGGACATACAAGTTCAGACTAATGTCCCATACAGCACCAATCACTGTTTTATTTTATTTTTTTAAAGATTTATTTATTTATTTATGATAGACATAGAGAGAGAGAGAGGCAGAGACACAGGAGGAGGGAGAAACAGGCTCCATGCAGGGAGCCCGACGTGGGACTCGATCCCGGGACCCCAGGATCATGCCCTGGGCCAAAGGCAGGCACTGAACCGCTGAACCGCTGAACCACCCAGGGATCCCCCAATCACTGTTTTAGATCTTAACAGTATGGACTGAAACAGTATCATACCCAAACAAATGGTTATTAACATGTAGGATGCATCAAAATCACATGCAGAACTTGTTAAACACAGACTGAGGGATGTCGCACCCAGAGTTTCTGATTCAGTAAATCATGGGTGGCATCTGAGAATTTAAATCTCTTAACAAGTTTCTAGGTGATGTTGATGCTGCTAGTCCTGGGACAATGATTAGAGAATCACTGCTCTAACCTCACTGAGATCTCTGGAAACCCAAACTAAAAGCAATATGAAATTTCATTATTCATTTAACTACAAACTCATAAAGTATGTGGTTCTTGACCCTAGTTGGCATTCACCTTAACTGATAGCCATGTTGTGGATTCAGAGGAAACAAGCCATTCTCAATTTGTTGGTGTATAGGTCAACAATCATGACAGGTATATCCGATCCCTGCAATGCTCTCTTATGCTATTGCACATTGCTTCTCCATAGTTCTCTTAGAAGTTAATTGAATTTGGAAGATAATGGACAAATCTCTATTTATGTTTGCTTATAAATAACTTTAATTATTATTGGAAGTAATATAAATTACATTGGTCCTATGTATGCAACAATATGGCTTAAATTCTGAAAGACATAGGGGGCTTGAATGTAGCTCACCAGGACTGGTAAATGATAAAACAGCAAGAAAAAACAAGTATACGATGCAGAAGAATTCTCATATTAAGAAAATATGATAATAATAAAAAAAGAAGACACAAATGGAAAATTTGGAGATCTCCAACAAGCAAACAAAATAGCATCTTATTATTTCTCTACGCCAAGGTACCTGATTCACTAAATGTTAGATTACAGCTTGTCTACAGCTATATTAATCAGATTCAATCAGAGGATGGCAGCATGCACTGTGGAACTAGGACCCATAAAGTTCTCAGTTAGAACAAATTATTTAGAAAAATATATCCTTTCATCAATTCCATAATTTCACTTCTATAAGTATATCCCTCATAAAAACTAGAGAAAACAAGGAGTTAGATGAGACATGTCATTTAAAACTCAGTTTGTTTTATTGTCCTTGTCACTTGAACTCAAAACCCATGATACTAATAAAGATAGGCAATGTTTATGTAAACATTGTGTCGACTATACTTATTTTTATTTTTAAAAAAATATTTAATTAATATTTAAATGAATATTTAATATTCATGAGAGACACAGAGAGAGAGAGAGAGGCAGAGACACAGGCAGAGGGAAAAGCAGGCTCCCTCCAGGGAACCTGATGGAGGACTCGATCCCAGGATCACGACCTGAGCCAAAGGCAGATGTTCAACCACTGAGTCACCCAGGTGTCCCAGTCAACTATACTTAAATAAAAAATTTAGATTATCATACGGACACCTGGGTGGTGCAGTTGGCTAAATGTCCAATTCTTGGTTTTGGCTCAGGGTATGATCTCAGGTCCTTGAAATAGAGCCCTGCCTGGGGGTCCGCACTGAGCATTCAACACTGAGTCTGCTTAAGACTTTCTCTTCCTCTACCCTTCTCCACCACACTCTCTCTCTTTCTCTAAGATAATCTATATATATATATATATATATATATATATATATATATATATATTATTTTAAAAAGGTAAGCAATGTTTGGGGTGATTATTTTTGAAGCTGATGCATGCATATACATTTTCAATTTTAAGTGTCCTACACTAAATGATCATACTTAATCATTGAAAGTACCAAGACATCACTGACTGCTGACACGTAAGCATCCACACACACAGGAAAAGCTAGGGCAAGGGGGAAGCTTTCATAATTGCACAGCATTTAAATCATTACAGCTTTGGTGACAAAGAGTTAATAACCTGAATCGTATCCATTCCTTCACACCAAAGTCCATCTTCTCCACCCAGTGGTTTGCTGAGAAAACTTTAGCTGCACAATTACTTTCCCAATTGAAGTTCTGCCTTTATTTCACTTGCATATACAGTCTAGAATAATTCACTGCTCACAGATACAAAGACATGGCAGGATAAAATGATTCACTCAGGTAAAATCAGATTCCTAAATAGTTATATTCTTGGTTTCTGATCCATTCTCACAATTTATAGAGGGACAGGATAAAGGGACACTGGACTCTCACTCATAAAATATGGTAGCAAACCACAGTCTCGAGATTCTTGAATTGACTATTAATTTCCTGAAATTTTAAGAGAAAGAAAGAAGATGAATGCCCCCTTTTTTTAACCAATTAATTCAAGTTTTGAACTTTTGATTTTAATTCTTCAATACGTAATTTAGATATGTTCTATATCTGGCATTCTATAGGATTAATAAAAAGAGGCTTTTGATTCCCTAATTTATTATTTAACAGATAATGTTTCAAGATTACATACTGAGCTAAAAGAAAAGAAAGATCAGTGACTTTTTATAGAAACAATATATATTTAGTTTGAAGCTTTTATACTCTCCTCATGTAAAATTAATTTGGGCCAGAACTAAACTGCACAGATACTGTCAGCCTCTGAGCAATGCAGAGACGCTCTATTCTTTGACCTTCATTGCACAGAAGGTTTAGTGGATCATAACTTTATCATTTTATCTCTATTAGAATCTTGCAATGATATTAAGTTTTACTATCACCATATGTCTCCATGGCATTCTATATTCTGAAATGCCCAAGTTAGAGTCTATAGAATACTAGAAAATCCAGAAGGCAAGAAGACGGTTAACTATTCAGGGATTTCAAAACATGGAAACGATTTTCAGATTATATGGCACAAATCACATATTTGAGTCATCAACTTTTATTTATTGAGGTTTTCAAGTATAGGCATGCCAAATTATGATAGAAAGAAGGTAAGAATAAGGAAGGGAAAGAGATAGGACATATAATGGGTACCCATTAGGTACCCTAGGAGAAGTGTTTTCATTCTAGTTGAAATCTTGAGTTAAAGAATCCTCTGTGCATCTGGTTTATATAATGTTCACAGTAATCACTATTGTATGAGTTGATAGTTCATCATCCTATTTCTTATTGATAGAAAACAGAACAGAAATTCACAGCTCAGTTTTTCATATTATGAAAAAATTACTGCAGACTTGGAGAGTATTATGGCAGAAATATATTCAGCCATGGCTGATGGGCCCTTAATTCCAAAATCCTTATCAGTGTACAGTCATGTGTAGAAAACATCTGCTTATATTTTAGAGCAGTTGTCACCACTCAGGCTCTTATGATGGTGGGTCAGCCATTTATTTTTTTTTTATTTTTTTAAGATTTTATTTATTCATGAGAGACACAGAAAGACAAGCAGAGACACAGGCAGAGGGAAGAGAAGCAGGTTCTCTGCAGGGAGCCCGATGTGGGACTTGACCCCCGGGAATCTGGGATCAGGCCCTGAGCCAAAGGCAGATGCTCAACTGCTGAGCCACCCAGGCGTCCCAGTGGGTCAGCCATTTAATGTTGAGTTGTAAGAGTGGCTCCTCAAAAAACTGAATGAAGAAGGAGAAAAATTACTTGATCAAATAAAATAATAAAAAGGAAAACACAAGGACCTGATTTTTCTTTAGCCAACACACAATTTTATGCCTCTAAAGGTTAAAAAAGAGAGAGTGAGGTGGGGACAGAATATTGCTTCTGCCTTTTTAAGACTTAAACATCAGACAACCAGCCAGCAGACCTGTAGCCTAGAACTATGAGATCCCTTTGGTTTGAAGGACAAGAGGACTCTGTTTCTATGCAATTATCACAGCCCCCAGGACACTGTGGTCTTCTTTCCAGGAAACTGTATTTGGTTTTTCATTGGACAACAAATTAAAAGTGATGCACAGTAGAGGAATATGTAATAAGTGCTGTCAAATAATCATTTTTGACCTTTGTTGGAAATTTTTACATAAAAATATCAGAATAAAACCTTTTGGTAACAAACAACATTGGCTCTATAGACTCTAAAATCAATGTTTCTGAGGTTGCATTTATCATGAGCGATTAAGAGAAGTTTTATGAGTTAAAAATACAAAATAAAATTTTTAAGGGAATTTCAAATGAATGCTAGTTAAGGCATTTCTGGCACTAGATATTGAATTAATAGTGAATTATCAAAATAAATATCTGATTCTTTATAGAAAATACTTAAAATTTTAGATAGATTCCTATCTCCTTCATAGAGAATAAGAAACCAAGGATACCTGACAGGATTAATTGAGACAAAGTAGAAAAGAGAGACACCACCACCAGTACAGCAGGTGACTCAGAAACCTCCCTCAAAGTACCATGAAAAGTTGGAGAGCTAATATTCAATAGGGTGATAGTCCTTTGATGTTCACACCCAAGTATTAAGGACTGTTCTCCAGAAGAAGGGACAAAAGTCTGGTATTTAGAAAAGTAGAAAGGCGAAGGCTGGCCAAATAGACTGCAGGACACTAACAAATCCATATCAAAATCAACAATGCATGCATATTTAACATTCTTTTTTTTTTAAGATTTTATTATCTATTCATGAGAGACACAGAGAAAGAGGCAGAGACACAGGGAGAGAGAGAAGCAGGCTCCATGCAGGGAGCCCGATGTGGGACTCGATTCTAGGACTTCAGGATCACGCTGGATGTGGGACTCGATTCTAGGACTTCAGGATCACGCTGTGGGCCGAAGGCAAGCGCCAAACCACTGAGCCAAACCAGGGATTCCCCCATATTTAACATTCTAGAACAAAGTTAAGAAGCTCTTTATCTGTGACTATTTCTTTGGACTTTGCCAGCCATAGTCTTTCTGTGGCAACAACTAAATTCTGCCATTGTAAATATAAGCAGTCACAGATAATAAATAAATGAAGGCTCCTGGCTGTTTTCCAGTAAAATTTTATTTACAAGTCAGTGGGCTGAATTTGATCTGCAAGGAGTAGCTTTAAAAACCCCTTTAGGTGTTTCGATCCTTTGTGTCTTGGTGTTCTTGTCTCCTAGCTAGACTTGTACTTGTAAACCAACAAGTTGCAACTCAAATGCCCGTATCTGAATTCTCAATATGCAAGAAAATATGATGATTTCTGACAGCAAGGGCAGTATTAAGTGTAACATTTCACATATATGTCCATCTTTCCCTTGAAAAGTTTTTAACACATTAATGAACCAGGTAGATTTCTAATACCCAGAAACAAAAAAGGGGGAAAAAGTCTCTGAGAAAAGCACACAGATACTTGTCTCACAAGAAGCAAGATAGACTATCCTTAAGCAATCTTTGAACTAATCTGAATGCATAACTGCAAGAGAAACTATGAATTTTGTGATCCTGCAGCAGAAGCAAAACCACATATATTCTTATAAGTAAAGCAGTAAATGAATTTCTCCATGCTGGAGGTATTGCACTGAGGATGCATCTTTGGGTAGAAAATAATGGTATCTTGTTGATCTTGCTGCCATTTTAGGTATAACTACAACAGCAATGCTTTTGTAGAGTATGTAATTCAGTAGACATTTAATACAGGTATGAAGTATTGAGACTCTAAGTGCTTCTAAACTTTGCATGTAAATTTTATCATGTTATATCTGTAATACCCCATATGTAAGCTACATGTTGCCCATGCAAATTAAGTTTCATAGTACTTATAGGAGAAAGCAACAGTCATATTCACATTTTATATTTGATAAGAAAATTTTTATTTCTGGTATAAAGATTAGCAATTACATGATGAAGTTGTATGTGAAAAATACACACATGCATAAAAGCTTTAGATTTAGGACCAAAAAACTAGCATAATATATGAAAGACTAAGAAAAAGGGAATTATCTTGGGTTATGCAATTCAAGATATTTGATTCTGTACTCCATTCCAGTACAATATTGAAAATAACTTAGCTAGAGGGCTTTCTCTAGTTGAAACAATCTGCTAATTTTTAATATATTCAGTAATACATTTTTGAAAACTTCTATTTTTTATACGAAATTATCCTTTATCCACATACATATGAAGTGTTTGAGAATGAGTGTTATCTACTAGAAAAAAGGAAAAGGACATGCTTGATAAATATAGCAAAGTAAGGAACTATATGATAAGTTTATTTGTGTAATAATATCAGTAAGAACTAATATTTATTGAGTCCTAACTGTACTCTGCACTTGGCACTTAGCTCTTTTTCTTCTTGTTAACAACTCCATAAGATGAGTAGCACTCTACCCATTTTACAGCTTGAGTAACTTGCCCTATCAGGACTGGTAAGTGGCCAAGTCAGAATTCCAAACCAGTCAGTCTGGCTACAAAGGTAGGTTCCTAAGTAATAGTGTCTCCATTCTCCCACATGAAATGTTCTAAATAGATTTTGTTTTGAAAAATGGATGGGAGCAGAGGGTCAGAGTTGTGGGGAATGTGCTTGGTGAATGGGAGATGGGAAGCCATCTTTAGTGGACATTGAGATCAAGTCTTCTGTCAGGAGAGCGTAAAGAAAACAGGAGTCCCATATCCTATGAAGAAGTAGGGGGAAGTAAGTCATTCTCTCAACTGTTGCTGAGTTAGGGTAAGTACATTGAGGAAGATAATTCAGAACTATGAGAAAGTAGCTGGGGAGCACAAAGGAGACATATGTTTGGGAAGAAAAGCCCAAATTTCTAAAACTGAAAAGCTACAGACATCTTAAAAGAAATACAGTAGAACTCTGAGCAGAAGTAGTAATGTCCTCAAACTAGAGAAATTATAAAATATTAAGAATTAGATGAGATTGTTTTAAATTTTATTTATTTATTCATGAGAGACACAAAGAGGCAGAGACACAGGCAGAGGGAGAAGCAGGCTCCATGCAGGAAGCCCGATGTAGGACTTGATCCCGGGTCTCCAGGATCACGACCTGGGCCAAAGGCAGACGCTCAACCACTGGGCCACACACATGTCCCAAGAATTGGATGAGATTTTACTTATTCAGAGTTTAGGTACCTTTTACAGATCACATTACAAAAATTCCGAGAAATATTTATTTGGTACCTATACTGGCTGCCAGAAAGACAAAAAAAAAAAAAAAAAGAAAAAAGAAAAAATCCATCATTAAGTAGGTTTCAAGTTATTAAGATAGACAACCACACCCACCTATATAACAATTATTTCAAAATATCACTGAAAATAGTAAATATAAAATATGTTTTTAATATCCTTAAAAGATAAGACATGATTTAAAGCAAAAAATAATAATAAAATACATAGTGGGGTTTATAACATGCAGTGAATTAGTACAAAGCTGGGGGCAGGGAATACTGTATATGTGAAGTGGCATAACCACCTGATGGCTGACGTGAAAAGTTAAAGATACATAATTTAAAGCCCAAAACAACCTCTAAAAAACACATGCATAATTGAAAAACAGAGATCATCAGTTTACATTAAAAAGCAAGCTCTAAAAAAAAAACAAAAAAAAAGAAATAAAAAGCAAGCTCTGATTATATGTTGCCCATGAGAAACGCATTTTAAACAAAACAACAACAAAAAGTTAAAAATGAAAGATCTGAAAAAGACGCCATTCTATAACTAAGTAAAAGCTGGTATGCTTTAAGAACATCAGAAAAACTAGATTTCAGAACGAAGAATGTTAACAGCAATAAAGAGTATTTCATAACAATAAAAGGGTCAATTCAACAAGAAGACAAAAATCCTAAATGTTTATATATCCATAACAGAGATTCAAAATGTATGAAGCAAAAACATAGAACCACAAAGAGAGGGCAGCCCGGGTGGCTCAGCGGTTTAGCACCACCCTCAGCCCGGGGCGTGATCCCAGGTCCCAGGATCAAGTCCCACATTGGGCTCCCTGCATGGAACCTGCTTCTCCCTCTGCCTCTCTCTCTGTGTCTCTCATGAACAAATAAATAGAATCTTAAAAAAAAAAAAAAAAAGAGAGAGACTTGACAATTCCACAATTATACTCAGAAATTTTAACTTCTTTAATAACTAATAGAACAAGTACACAGAAAATCAGTTAAGATACGGATCTGAACACTCCCTGCCAGTTTATACTGACATTTATAGAATACTTCACCTACAGCAGCATAATACACATTTTTTTATATGCACATGGAAAATTTACCAAGATAGACCATATCTGGGTCATACAACAAGTTTTAATATTTCAATATGGTTCACTGTTTTTTATATTCAAAGCATAAAACTATGTTTTCTGACCATAATAAAATTGAATTAGTAACTAATAACTGAAAAAAAATCTTGCAAAGCCCTAAATATTTGGAGACTAAATAACACACTTCCAAATACCTCATAGAGCAAGGAAGAAAAAAAAATTTTAAAGTAATTAGAAATTCTTTATGTCAAAATGAAAATACAACATACTAAAATTTGTGGGATGGTAATAAATCAAGAATTGGAGGGGAACTTATAATCCGAAACACCTATATTAAAAAATAAAAGGAGTGCCTGGTGGCTCAGTCCGTTAAGTGTCTGACTTCAGGTCAGGCCACGATCTCAGAGTCCTAGAACGGAGCCCCGTGTTGGGCTGTACCCGGAGAGAGCAATCTGCTTGCCCTCCTTGCCCCTCCCCTCTGCTCATGATTTCTCTCTCTGAAATAAAGAAATAAATCTTTAAAAAAATTAATAAATAAGAAGGGTCCCAAGTCAATAACCTCAGACACTAGAAAATGAAGAGCTAATGTTGTTTTGAAAACTGACCCCTTTACAAAGAGGGCAAGGACAGTTGGAAGAAAGAGGTGGGCCACTCCAGATTCATAGGTGGCAGGTTTAATAAGCAAGAAAATTTACATAGGAGGATGGCCGCAAGGCAAGTAGATCTCTGTGCCTGCCCTGCCTGGAATCTTAAGGGTTTATAGAGAGGCCTTAACTAGGTTCAATTACATATACCTTTCAAATGGTCTCAATAACACATTGCTCTTTCAAAGGCTGCCTCTTGAAAATGGCTCCCGCTCCGGGAACTGTGGGCAAAAGGTATATTTCAATAACAAGAGGAGGGGTGAGGAGCCTCTGCTTGCCTGGATCCTACTCACAGGTCAACCTATGGTCACATCTTTTTGATGACCTCCTCCAACAACAAATTAAACCCAAAGGAAGAAGACGAAAGACAGTAATAAAGATCCAATAGAAGTAAATAAAATAAACAGAAATCAATATAGAAACAATAAAACTAACAGCTGGTTCTTAGAGAAGATCAAAAAAATTGATATACTTCTAGCCAGATAGATTGGTCTCAAAAAAGGAAAGAAGACACAACTTACCTAGATGAGCAATAAAAAGAGTAAACCAACTGATGATTCAAGATATTAAAAGTTTAGGGGTGCCTAGTGGGCTCGGCTGGGTAAGAATCTGGCTCCTGATCTTGGCTCAGGTTTTGATCTCAGGGTTGTAAATTCAAGACCCATGTTGGGCTCCCCACCCTATTAAAAGTTTATTAATGAAATATGAATACATTTAAGGCCAATGAATTTGACAACCTAGATGAGATAGACAAATTCTTTGATACAACCAAAGCAAACTTAGGAATACATGCATAGCCCAAATAGTATAAATATATATCTCTGTGTATATGTGTATTGAGTTTGTTAGTTAAAAGCTATCCTTCAGAGACACCTGGGTGACTCAGTGGTTCAGTGTCTGCCTTGGGCTTGCATCGTGATCCTGGGGTCCTGGGATCGAGTCCCATATGGGGCTCCCTGCAGGGAGCCTACTTCTCCCTCTGCCTATGTCTCTGCCTCTCTCTGTGTCTCTCATGAATAAATACATAAATATTTTTTTTAAAAAATAAATAAAAGCTATCCTTCAAAGAAAGCTACAGGGCAGATAGCTCTTTGCTGGTTAATTGTACCAAACATTTGAGGAAGAAATAATACCAATTTACACACTCTTTGAGAAGACTAATTCTATCCAATTCATTTTACAAGATCAACATCACCCTAATACTAAAACAAGGCCAGAATTACAAGAAAAGAGAATTATAGACTAATACCCCTCATGAATAAACATACAAAAACTCTTAACATTTAGTGAATGGAATGCAGCAATATGTAAAAAAGACAATACATCCCAACCAAATGAAATTTATAACAGGGATGCAAAGTTACTTTTACATTTGAAAATCAATCAATAGACTTAATCATATCAACAAACTAAAAAAATTTAAAAATTAATCAGAAACATATGGAAAGATTTTGGCAAAATCCAAAATCTCCTGATTAAAACCCTTAGGAAACTAGTTTGCAAGTGTATATCTATCTATCTATATAGATGTGTATATGTCTATATATATACACATCTATATAGATGTTCAAATATCATTTATATTAAGTTTTTAAATGTACCTTATTTGGTCATACATAAAAAAAACATACAGCACAGGTATGAAGAGACATGTGCAGTTATAAACACCAAACCCAGTAGAGTCATATCTCTGGAATATTAATGAGGGGAAATGGATTCCAGAAGGAAATTTAGAAGGGTATGATGGAGGGCAGCCCCGGTGGCACAGTGGGTTTGGGGCTGCCTGCAGCCCAGGGTGTGATCCTGGAGACCGGGGATCGAGTCCCATGTCAGGCTCCCTGCATGGAGCCTGCTTCTCCCTCTGCCTGTGTCTCTGCCTCTCTCTCTCTCTCTCTCATGAATAAATAAATAAAATATTTAAAAAAAGGGTACGATGGAGGAGATTCAACTATATCTGCAATGTTTTATTAAAATATATTATTAAAATATAAAGATATATAAAATATAAAGATCTGAGCAAAACTAAGAAAATAATAAAATCTATTGTAACTTGGTGGGATATATTTAGATATTTGTTGTATTCTTCCTCCATTTGTGGAGCTTTACAGTAAATGAAGGTATATAAAGAAGTTGAATACTAAGCATCCATTAAAATGACATATATAATTATGTAATGGTGTAAATGCTTATAATGAGTAATATTACTTTAATGTAAGGCAAGATTAATGTAGGAAGACAGCAATTTTGTAAATGTATATATGGGTGTATGATATTTTGCCATGTAAATTTATCACAATCTGTGTGTTGAACGTCAATGGCATTTATGTTGTTTCCAAATTACAAACAATGCTACATGAACACTGCTGTTTGTTTCCTGTACATGTTTTCTTATTGAATATACTTAGCAAAATAATCAAAACTATAGCAATTGTTTTCCTTTCTAAAGCTGTAGTAAAATAAAATGGAAGAGCCTAAATACAACATTGAAAAAAGATAGTTGAATCTAACTCTTTCTCTTTGCCTGCACCAAACAGCCAATTGTTATTTGAAAGAAAATTTAACAATGTATGTTGGCCTCAAACTGTTCTTCAGCACTGCCCAACAATCACACTTACATCACCTCACTTTCTCTACATTTTTTTCAAAACTATTGCTCTCTCTTCATACCTTCTTCCTTCTTAGAGCAGCATGTTCTTGGTTATTCTTTGTTTCTGTTGTTCACTTATCCCTTCCTTATAATCAGATACAGGTTGAAACAGATGCTACTTGGATATAAACTACTAGACTTTCTTTGATGAGCATTTGACAATAAATAAATATCAACTTTTATTTTATTTTTTAAGACTTTATTTATTTATGAGAGACACAGAGAGAGAGAAGCAGAGAAACAGGCAGAGGGAGAAGCAGGCTCCATGCAGGGAGCCTGACGTGGGACTCGATCCTGGGTCTCCAGGATCACACCCCGGGCTGAAGGTGGCGCTAAACCGCTGAGCCACCTGAGCTGCCCCAAATATCAACTTTTAATATGTATAAGCATTTATAAACAAATAATTCTTTTTTTTTCTTTTTCTTTTTTTTTTAATTTATTTTTTTATTGGTGTTCAATTTACTAACATACAGAATAACACCCAGTGCCCGTCACCCATTCACTCCCACCCCCCGCCCTCCTCCCCCTCCACCACACCTAGTTCGTTTCCCAGAGTTAGCAGTCTTTACGTTCTGTCTCCCTTTCTGATATTTCCCACACATTTCTTCCCCCTTCCCTTATATTCCCTTTCACTATTATTTATATTCCCCAAATGAATGAGAACATATAATGTTTGTCCTTCTCCGACTGACTTACTTCACTCAGCATAATACCCTCCAGTTCCATCCACGTTGAAGCAAATGGTGGGTATTTGTCATTTCTAATAGCTGAGTAATATTCCATTGTATACATAAACCACATCTTCTTTATCCATTCATCTTTCGTTGGACACCGAGGCTCCTTCCACAGTTTGGCTATCGTGGCCATTGCTGCTAGAAACATCGGGGTGCAGGTGTCCCGGCGTTTCATTGCATTTGTATCTTTGGGGTAAATCCCCAACAGTGCAATTGCTGGGTCGTAGGGCAGGTCTATTTTTAACTGTTTGAGGAACCTCCACACAGTTTTCCAGAGTGGCTGCACCAGTTCACATTCCCACCAACAGTGTAAGAGGGTTCCCTTTTCTCCGCATCCTCTCCAACATTTGTTGTTTCCTGCCTTGTTAATTTTCCCCATTCTCACTGGTGTGAGGTGGTATCTCATTGTAGTTTTGATTTGTATTTCCCTGATGGCAAGTGATGCAGAGCATTTTCTCATATGCATGTTGGCCATGTCTATGTCTTCCTCTGTGAGATTTCTGTTCATGTCTTTTGCCCATTTCATGATTGGATTGTTTGTTTCTTTGCTGTTGAGTTTAATAAGTTCTTTATAGATCTTGGAAACTAGCCCTTTATCTGATATGTCATTTGCAAATATCTTCTCCCATTCTGTAGGTTGTCTTTGAGTTTTGTTGACTGTATCCTTTGCTGTGCAAAAGCTTCTTATCTTGATGAAGTCCCAATAGTTCATTTTTGCTTTTGTTTCCTTTGCCTTCGTGGATGTATCTTGCAAGAAGTTACTATGGCCGAGTTCAAAAAGGGTGTTGCCTGTGTTCTTCTCTAGGATTTTGATGGAATCTTGTCTCACATTTAGATCTTTCATCCATTTTGAGTTTATCTTTGTGTATGGTGAAAGAGAGTGGTCTAGTTTCATTCTTCTGCATGTGGATGTCCAATTTTCCCAGCACCATTTATTGAAGAGACTGTCTTTCTTCCAATGGATAGTCTTTCCTCCTTTATCGAATATTAGTTGCCCATAAAGTTCAGGGTCCACTTCTGGATTCTCTATTCTGTTCCACTGATCTATGTGTCTGTTTTTGTGCCAGTACCACACTGTCTTGATGACCACAGCTTTGTAGTACAACCTGAAATCTGGCATTGTGATGCCCCCAGATATGGTTTTCTTTTTTAAAATTCCCCTGGCTATTCGGGGTCTTTTCTGATTCCACACAAATCTTAAAATAATTTGTTCTAACTCTCTGAAGAAAGTCCATGGTATTTTGATAGGGATTGCATTAAACGTGTATATTGCCCTGGGTAACATTGACATTTTCACAATATTAATTCTGCCAATCCATGAGCATGGAATATTTTTCCATCTCTTTGTGTCTTCCTCAATTTCTTTCAGAAGTGTTCTATAGTTTTGAGGGTATAGATCCTTTACATCTTTGGTTAGGTTTATTCCTAGGTATCTTATGCTTTTGGGTGCAATTGTAAATGGGATTGACTCCTTAATTTCTCTTTCTTCAGTCTCATTGTTAGTGTATAGAAATGCCACTGACTTCTGGGCATTGATTTTGTATCCTGCCACGCTACCGAATTGCTGTATGAGTTCTAGCAATCTTGGGGTGGAGACTTTTGGGTTTTCTATGTAGAGTATCATGTCATCGGCGAAGAGGGAGAGTTTGACTTCTTCTTTGCCAATTTGAATGCCTTTAATGTCTTTTTGTTGTCTGATTGCTGAGTCTAGGACTTCCAGTACTACGTTGAACAGCAGTGGTGAGAGTGGACATCCCTGTCTTGTTCCTGATCTTAGGGGAAAGGCTCCAAGTGCTTCCCCATTGAGAATGATATTTGCTGTGGGCTTTTCATAGATGGCTTTTAAGATGTCGAGGAATGTTCCCTCTATCCCTACACTCTGAAGAGTTTTGATCAGGAATGGATGCTGTATTTTGTCAAATGCTTTCTCTGCATCCAATGAGAGGATCATATGGTTCTTGGTTTTTCTCTTGCTGATATGATGAATCACATTGATTGTTTTACGGGTGTTGAACCAGCCTTGTGTCCCAGGGATAAATCCTACTTGGTCATGGTGAATAATTTTCTTAATGTACTGTTGGATCCTATTGGCCAGTATCTTGTTGAGAATTTTTGCATCCATGTTCATCAGGGATATTGGTCTGTAATTCTCCTTTTTGGCGGGGTCTTTGTCTGGCTTTGGAATTAAGGTGATGCTGGCCTCATAGAACGAATTTGGAAGTACTCCATCTCTTTCTATCTTTCCAAACAGCTTTAGGAGAATAGGTATGATTTCTTCTTTAAACGTTTGATAAAATTCCCCTGGGAAGCCATCTGGCCCTGGACTCTTGTGTCTTGGGAGGTTTTTGATGACTGCTTCAATTTCCTCCCTGGTTATTGGCCTGTTCAGGTTTTCTATTTCTTCCTGTTCCAGTTTTGGTAGTTTGTGGCTTTCCAGGAATGCGTCCATTTCTTCTAGATTGCCTAATTTATTGGTGTATAGTTGTTCATAATATGTTTTTAAAATGGTTTGTATTTCCTTGGTGTTGGTAGTGATCTCTCCTTTCTCATTCATGATTTTATTAATTTGAGTCTTCTCTCTCTTCTTTTTACTAAGGCTGGCTAATGGTTTATCTATCTTGTTAATTCTTTCAAAGAACCAACTCCTGGTTCTGTTGATCTGTTCCACAGTTCTTCTGGTCTCGATTTCGTTGAGTTCTGCTCGAATCTTTATTAACTCCCTTCTTCTCTTGGGTGTAGGATCTATTTGCTGTTTTTTCTCTAGCTCCTTTATGTGTAAGGTTAGCTTTTGTATTTGAGCTCTTTCCAGTTTTTGAATGGATGCTTGTATTGCGATGTATTTCCCCCTTAGGACTGCTTTTGCTGCATCCCAAAGATTTTGAACGGTTGTATCTTCATTCTCATTAGTTTCCATGAATCTTTTTAATTCTTCCTTAATTTCCTGGTTGACCCTTTTATCTTTTAGCAGGATGGTCCTTAACCTCCATGTGTTTGAGGTCCTTCCAAACTTCTTGTTGTGATTTAGTTCTAATTTCAAGGCATTATGGTCCGAGAATATGCAGGGGACAATCCCAATCTTTTGGTATCGGTTCAGACCCGATTTGTGTCCCAATATGTGGTCTATTCTGGAGAAAGTTCCATGTGCGCTTGAGAAGAATGTGTATTCAGTTGAGTTTGGATGTAAAGTTCTGTAGATATCTGTGAAATCCATCTGGTCCAGTGTATCATTTAAAGCTCTCGATTCTTTGGAGATGTTGTGCTTAGAAGACCTATCGAGTATAGAAAGAGCTAGATTGAAGTCACCAAGTATAAGTGTATTATTATCTAAGTATTTCTTCACTTTGGTTAATAATTGATTGATATATTTGGCAGCTCCCACATTCGGGGCATATATATTGAGGATTGTTAAGTCCTCTTGTTGAATAGATCCTTTAAGTATGATATAGTGTCCCTCTTCATCTCTCACTACAGTCTTTGGGGTAAATTTTAGTTTATCTGATATAAGGATGGCTACCCCTGCTTTCTTTTGAGGACCATTCGAATGGTACATGGTTCTCCAACCTTTTATTTTCAGGCTGTAGGTGTCCTTCTGTCTAAAATGAGTCTCTTGTAGACAGCAAATAGATGGGTCCTGCTTTTTTATCCAG
Organism: Canis aureus; assembly: GCF_053574225.1. Lineage (NCBI taxonomy): Eukaryota > Metazoa > Chordata > Mammalia > Carnivora > Canidae > Canis > Canis aureus. The sequence goes on from NW_027554478.1 coordinate 90,647, forward strand.
TCTGAAACCCTGCGCCTTTTGATGGGGTCATTAAGCCCGTTCACATTCAGAGTTACTATTGAGAGATATGAGTTTAGTGTCATCATGATATCTATTCAGTCTTTGTTTTTGTGGACTGTTCCACTGAACTTCTTCTTAAAGGGGAATTTTAAGAGTCCCCCTTAAAATTTCTTGCAGAGCTGGTTTGGAGGTCACATATTCTTTTAGTTGCTGCCTGTCTTGGAAGCTCTTTATCTCTCCTTCCATTTTGAATGAGAGCCTTGCTGGATAAAGTATTCTTGGTTGCATGTTCTTCTCATTTAGGACCCTGAATACATCCTGCCAGCCCTTTCTGGCCTGCCAGGTCTCTGTGGAGAGGTCTGCTGTTACCCTAATACTCCTCCCCATAAAAGTCAGGGATTTCTTGTCTCTTGCTGCTTTAAGGATCTTCTCCTTATCTTTGGAATTTGCAAGCTTCACAATTAAATGTCGAGGTGTTGAACGGTTTTTATTGATTTTGGGGGGGGGGGGGGATCTCTCTATTTCCTGGATCTGAATGCCTGTTTCCCTTCCCAGATTAGGAAAGTTTTCAGCTAGAATTTGTTCAAATACATATTCTGGCCCTCTGTCCCTTTCGGTGCCCTCGGGAACCCCAATTAAACGTAGGTTTTTCTTCCTCAGGCTGTCGTTTATTTCCCTTAATCTATCTTCATGGTCTTTTAATTGTTTGTCTCTTTTTTCCTCAGTTTCCCTCTTTGCTATCAACTTGTCTTCTAGGTCACTCACTCGTTCTTCCACCTCGTTAACCCTCGTCGTTAGGACTTCTAGTTTGGATTGCATCTCATTCAATTGATTTTTAATTTCTGCCTGATTAGCTCTAAATTCTGCAGTCATGAAGTCTCTTGAGTCCTTTATACTTTTTTCTAGAGCCACCAGTAGCTGTATAATAGTGCTTCTGAATTGGCTTTCTGACATTGAATTGTAATCCAGATTTTGTAACTCTGTGGGAGAGAGGACTGTTTCTGATTCTTTCTTTTGAGGTGAGGTTTTCCTTCTAGTCATTTTGCTCAGTGCAGAGTGGCCAAAAGCAAGTTGTATTGGGAAAAAGAGAAAAAGAGAGGAGAGAAAGAAGGAAAGAAAAGAGAAAGAGAAAAAAAAAAAGGGAAGAAAAAGAAAAAAAAACGAAAAAAAAAAAAGAAGAAGAAAAAGAGAAAGAAAAAGAAAGGAGAAAAAAAGGGGGTGGGGGAAGGAAACAAATCAAAAAGCAAAAAAAAAAAAAAAAAAAAGAACCACAGGGAAGTATCTTCTGATTCTGTGTTTTTTAAGTCTTTGGCTTCTCCTGGAAGTTGTCCGTCTAGCTGATCTTCTGGGGGAGGGGCCTGCTGTGCTGATTTTCAGGTGTTAGCAGTTGGGGAGCTGCTGTGCCCCTGCCTGGTGCAGGGCTCAGTGGGGGTTGTTGACCCCGTGAGGCCGCAGGAGCAACAGCCCCAGTGGCGGGGCAGCTCTGGAAACCTGGATTCAGCTCCGGCAGGAACTCCGTCTGCAGGGCCTGGAGGCTCCGGGCGGGGCCGCTGATCTGCTCAGCTGGGGCAGGAGCGTCCTCGCTGTCCTGGGCCCTCCCGGCCTCTGCCTGTCCCGGGGGAGGCGGGATCCTGGGCTGTGTCCCGGCGCCCTGTGCTCCGGAGCCTGCGCTGGTGGATTCGCGCTCCCGGGCCGCGCAGCCCCCTCCGCGGAGCCGCCGCCCGAGCACCCCGAGCTGCTCCCGGTCCCGCCGGGTCCCGCCGCGCGCTGCAGCCCTTAGGGAGCTCGGCGCACTCTCCTGGGCGCAGTTGCTGTTACTGTCCCGGGGAGCCCGAGGGCATCCCCCGCCCTCCTGGGTCCTGCTCCAACTCCCCGCGATCCCCTTTCCCCCGGGAAGGTCGGTGCAGCTCCTGCTCCTCCGGGACGGGGCTCTCCTGTCCTGGGGACACTCGCCCCGGCCTCAGCCCGGCTCCTCGCGGGCCCCTCCCCCTTGGAGGCCTTTGTTTCTTTACTTCTTTTTCCCCGTCTTCCTACCTTGATAGAAGCGCGAACTCTTCTCACTGTTGCATTCCAGCTGGTCTCTCTTTAAATCTCAGGCCGAATTCATAGATTTTCAGGATAATTTGAAGGTTTTCTAGGTAGTTTGGTGGAGACAGGTGATTTGGAGACCCTACTCTTCCGCCGTCTTGCTCCTCCCCAGTTCTGTCCTATAAACAAATAATTCTACCTCTAGGAATTTACCATATAAATATTCTCTCACAGATGCCTATATATATATATATATATAGTAATATTTTGTAATTTATAATATATGTATTATATATAGTAATATATTTATATATAGTAATATATACTTATATATAGTGTGTGTGTATATATATATGGATGTGAACATACTTGCGGCATCCTTGTATACAGAAAAATCTTTTTTTATGTTAAACAGTAGCTTCCTCATCGTCTCTAGTTACTGATTGAAAATCCTCAGTACGTCAGAGTGGTAGGGAAAGAAGAAACCTCCATATATCCATGCTTACATTCTATTCTATGTCTTTTTGTTAGCCTTACTTCCAAATATACAACAGTTATAAACTGTAATATGAACAATCATCAGGATTTTCTTTCCATATCATATCAGACACTTTTCCTTAGACTTTTATTTATTTAGCTTCGTCTAGAAAGGGAGCTCTCAATTCAGACTAGGCACCAGAATCACCTGAGATATATTAACCGAATTCTGGGGTTTGCAGCCAGTGGTTGCTCCCAAGGTAATTTTAATGTCTACTAGGGTTGTGGATCTTTGGATATAATCAGTAATTTGGTTTATCATTGGAAAGCTGAATGCTTTAATTGACTTCCAATGGATTCCTATCTGTTGTGAAAATTTAGGAAGATAGTTAAATGTATTTTCTTTCCAGGAATTCTGATCCTTTCCTCTTCCATCTGCTATATAGTTTTAGGTCTATTAATGTCAGTCTAAGATATTTTGTTATAGAAATTTGATACATTGCAGTTTTACACAACTTTTACCCCAGTGACCAGACCCATGACTTCAAGAGTTCTGCAAGCTCATACTCTTACAAATTTTGACATTCTACATAATACACTGTCAGGTTAGCCTCAATGCAGTGATTAATTTCCTTTAGCTGGAACATTCTGACTGGTTGCCCTTTGTTGATCTTGAGTGCCTTGTTACACATTGTGTCTGTTGGGTAGTGGCACTTGTTTTATTTCTCACAATGACTTGTTGAAAGAAACATTAATCTCTACTGTTTCATGCTTGGTCCTCTTTCTTGGGAGTGTATGAGTTGTGATCAATAAGCAATAAGACACTTTTTTAAAAAAAATGTGTTTTTATAAGATATTTTTAGCAAACTGTCAGAACTTGAACATAAAAATGAGTATTTACGTCTTAGGAGGCTATGTGCTAATTCCAATATACTACTCAGGTAATTTTTTTTAAACAATCTTGCTTTTGGAATTGCTTTTGGATTCAGTGGCACTCTTTTAGAACATCCATCATGGCAAAATTTCATTGTTTGAGACTGAATTTGGCTTATAAAGATAGTAACTAAAAGTTGCTCAGATAGAAATCTACTGAATTTTGTGGACTGCATAGTAAAGAAGTTAATACCACTTGGTTCAAAATAAAGGTAGGATTAAAAATAAACTACTTTCGGGGAGGAGGGCGGGGGGTGGGGGTGAATGGGTGACGGGCACTGAGCGGGGCACTTGAGGGGATGAGCGCTGGGTGTTATGCTGTGTGTTGGCAAAGTGAACACCAATAAAAAATAAATTTATTATAAAAAAAAAACTACTTTCTTTGTGACTACACTTGGCTTTGAGAATAATGGACTTTTTTTTTTTTCCACAGCAGCTGGTGGTAAATCAAATTATCCCTAGGTTAATAAAGCCCTGTGTTTTGGCATAGTCATTATTCTTATTATTGGCATGAAGTCATACTGATGGGCACAGTGGTGTACAAGGAAGGAGTTAGCCTGTGGATTGGTATAGATCATTTAACTCTACTAGTCCTTATGTATAAAATGGGAACAATTCCAACCAGGTGAAAATGCTGTCAGAATTAAATGAGTGAATTTTTAAACATTTTTATGTATTTATGTATTTATGTATTTATTTATTTATGAGAGATAGAGAGAGAGAGAGGGAGGCAGAGACACAGGCAGAGGGAAAAGCAGGCTCCATGCAGGGAGCCCGACATGGGACTCGATCCAGGGTCCCCAGGATCAGGCCCTGGGCAGAAGGCAGCGCTAGACCGCTGAGCCAGGGCAGCCCGGGTGGCTCAGCAGTTTAGCTGTCTTCAGCCCAGCGCGTGATCCTGGAGTCCAGGGATTGAGTCCCACATCAGGCTCCCTGCATGGAACCTGTTTCCCTCTCTCTCTCTCTTTCTCTCTCTCTCGAATAAATAAAATCTTAAAAAATAATAATAAAAAAAATAAACTGCTGAGCCACCAGGGCTGCCCATAAATGAGAGAATATTTTTAAATGCTTTGTCCCAACACAAAGTTTTCACATGCTAATATGCATAGTAATCTCCTCATGTCTCATTAAGATGAAGTTTCTGATAAGTAGGTCTGGGCATGGCCTAGGATTGTGCATTCCTAACAAGCTCTTAGGTGATGCTGATGGACTACCCCTGGCATTGGAGACCTTTAGCCCACGTAGGTAAGTTGGTAAATCAGTAAGAGCTAAATTTCCTTCCTTCTTGTAAGCCATGTCTCCATTTTCATTGCATTAGGGGTTTGGATTTTGGTGAACAACTATAACTATTAATACTACTACATGAAAGATCCTGGACATTATCACAAAGAAAGTGACTCAGGATGCACATACTAGAAATAAGATGAGCCCCCATGTTTATGGGCTTAATATATTTACTCAATAAGAAAAGTGACCTAGGTTCCTGTTGTCTGAAATTCCATTCAAAGGAATGGGTAGACAGGCACCTGAGGCTGTAAGCGGCAACCAGTCTCATAGTGCAGTAGTTTCCAAAAGTGAATGTCCCATGCGTAACTTCTATGAGAGGGAACAAAGAAAACAAACTAGAATCAAAAGAACTGAAACTAGGCAAAATAAGCTTTCAGGGCCAGGTGTTTTCACCTGCAAATATCTCTTGAGCCAACAGTAAAAGGAGAAAGAGTTTTTAATGAAGTACACAGGCAGAGAGGTAGTTGTTTTTGTTATGAAATTTATTTTATGGGCAGTTATAATGAAAATGTATCTTTATCATTCCAAGTCAATAATGATATTCAGCAGTAGTCTTTGTCCTCCCTTCACTAAGGACTGCTGCTGGCTATTAATCTTTTCAAACATAATGAAAAATACAACCAATCTAGGTATATTGAAATAAAATTAAATCCTACTCAGCTCTAAATAGTATTCTGTTTGAGGTGACATGATGATGTCTGGCTAACAAGCACACTACACTCACAATAGTCACTTTGTTTCTTTGTACCCAAGCAGATAGTGTCACCTCACACTGCCAAGCAGCTACTCAAAAACAATCAAGAAACAGATATATTCTCAGTAGTGATTTAGGGAGTTCTTGCAAGTAGGCTTTTAGCAATCCTTGACAAGGCACCTTCATCATATTTCATGAAGCTTGAAAAACACTCTGTCATCTTTTAAGATCCTTAGTACTATCTCTCACATCATGTTATTTCAAATCAATCATTCCATATCCCGGACACAGTTCCTCCATGAGGCTTTGAAGTAGTTTGATCCACTAGTAGTATTTTTACTGTTATATAGACTGAAAATGCAGACCCTCCAGACTTGCTGAACACTTTAAGTTGCTTTCAGATAATTCAGGCAACAGCACAAAACATAAAAATAAATACGGATACACACACTTAAATTTTCTGCCTTTGCCCTTGGATCACTTAGATAATAGAAACAAAATAAGACTCCCCATCTCCTCCCCGCTAATTCCTTCAAATCCCAAACACAAAATGCCTATTTTGCCTGATTCACCAAATATTCATCACTCCTCTATTTTAGATTGCCCACTATAGATCCTCTATATGTGCTTTGCTGTTAACTCCCTTTCTATGAAATACAGTCTAGGTGTACTGAATTATTTTAAAGCATAGCCAAAGATGATTTCCTGTTAAACATGTATTTAAGAATATACTTCAGAACCATTGATTTTAAAGTCAACTAAAAGTCTGGTTCTTCTACCTTTTGATATTTGCATAGTTGAAATGTCACAACAATGACCAAAAAAGACGACTTCTGTGAGCCAGATAAGCAGCCTCATTACTTTATGAATCTACCACAGACATGAGCATATATGCAAGCATTCTTATAAGACTATATAACTAAAATCCCAAACACAAAATGCTTAATTAATATATACATTGCTTTTGTGGTCTACTTTTGCAGAGTAGAAAATTCACACATATGAAAAATGCTATCAGAAACCCAAGCAAGAAAAGTAATGGCCATTAATATGAGTTTTTCAATAATTACAGATATCAAAGAGTTGGGGTTCTATCGTAAAAATAAAATACATTATGTTCACTCAATAAGTACATTTATTGTACTTAATTAGGATAACCTAATGACCAAAGGCACTGAGTGATCCTAAAATATCCTTAATCAAACTAATGTTGAAATTTGTGTGTACTTTTGAAGTCAAATGTATCTTGAGTATGAGAATCCTTTTTAAAGTGGTAATTCATACACAGAACATACCCTGCTGTCTGGTAATCACTGCTTTGCTCTGAAGTGTAAAGTAGAGGCAAAGACAACAAAAAGCTCATAACCTAAAAGAGAGAGAGAGGGAGAGCATGTGCACATAAACACCTATGCTATGACTAGGCCAGACACTAACCAGTACTGAACAAAGGTTTTGCCAAGTAAGGACCATCTGAAACATCAGAAATATATGTCTATGCAGTTTGTGTATGTACATACTTTACATGAACAGCATTTAGAAAATTTGTATTTTGGCCACTGGGGCGGTTCAGTCAGTTAAGTGTCTGCCTTCGGATCAGGTCTTGATCCCCACATAGGGCTCCCTGCTCATCAGGGAGTCTGCTTCTCTTGCTCCATCTGCCTGCTGCTTACCCTGTCTGTGCTCTCTCTGTCAAATAAATAAATCTTTAAGATAAAAAAAGAAAATTTGTATTTTATTTCATAGTAACTACATATATTGACACAAACTACATATATTGACACTATTGAAATCTCTCCTTTCAACTAAAAACTTTACAGTTTTTTTGAGCCATCCATTGTTCCAGGTAATGAGGAAATTCCTACCCTCAAGCAGTGGGAGAAACAGTCAAGCAAACAGACATTTCTGCAGGTGAGCCTCCAAGACCTTCCACATTTGAATTTTCCCTCTGGATCTCCAGGCTCAACTGATTTCTTAACATGGATGAATTGCAACTACCAAACTAATACACATGCTTTTTATCTCACATAACTTTTAATTCCCATTCCCTTCATATCTTCCATATAATATACTCTGCTCCTTTCCTTCCCTTCCATCCCCATACGTCTCCCCGCCTTTGCTCCCCTTTCCTCCCCTTTCCTTTCTTTTCCTTTATCCATTCACATTCATCAGCTTCGTTAGGTTTTATAATTATCTATCATAAATTTGGCTGCTCTCTTAGCAAATGGATGCTATGATTATCATTTGATCATTGAAATTCTCAGTAAACCATATTTTTGTTTACATCATGTTTGACTTTTAGGTGGCCAAAAATAAGACAAAAATGTATTCAGTGAAGTCCCTCAAGGATACAGAATGTTCAGTCCAGGTCAGTCTCTACCTCTCCTGCCATCTTCTCTCCATCCACATTAGACTCTTACAGGACTTTGAGGTCTAATTTTTCTTTTTATTCATCTTTGTGCCACAAGCATCTAATACAGGGCATATTCAGGGCATATACCTATTTAGGTATAAAATAAATGAGGAAGAACTAGATAATGAATATTGCTCCTCACAACAGTACCCTAAAAATTGTAAGAAAATGTTCAGCTAAGAAGGCAAGCTAATAGTTTATAGCAACAAGATCAAAACCAGAAAGAACTAATTGGTTAACTAGAAAGGTTCATTATTCAAAATTCTCTGAAATCCCTAGCATTAGGGTTAACACAGGTTACTTTGCATATCATTGTAGAAGTGAAGAGCATTATGAACTCTTGAGCCAGATTACCTGAGTACCAATCCTGGCTTTGTCACTTGTTATCTGGATGAACTTGGCAAGTTATTTACTCGTTCTGTACTTCAGTTTCTTCACCTGTAAAACTGTCATAACAACATACTACCATCCTCATAATGTTATGAGGATTAAAAGAGATAATATTTATAAATTGCCTAAAATTGTATTTGGCACAGTAAATACTCTGTATTGATAAATACATAGATAATACCAGCACCTCCCAATCTGAGTCTTGAATAATTCTGTTCCGACAAGATGCTCTATGTAATTATATGTTGAATAAATTTTGAGAATGTTGCATTTTGTGGAGGTCACATTACAGATTTGTAAATGGAAAGCTTTAAAAAATTTTATGAGGGTGGTCCAAAATAGTGGTATAGTAAGACTCTGAACTCACCTCCTCCCACAGACACACCAAATCTACAGCTACATATGTTATAATTCCTCCTGAAAAAGAACTGAGAAGTAGCTGAATAGTGCCCTCCACAAGGGAAAAAAGGGCCACAATGAGAGGGGTAGGAGAGTCAAAGACATGGTCTTGCCCTTTATCTGATATGTCATTATTATTGCTTCTGTGCATGGCAATTACTATACTTCTTTTTTTTGTTTTGTTTTGTTTTACTTTTTTTTAAAAAATTTTGTTTATTTATTATAGTCACAGAGAGAGAGAGAGAGAGAGAGAGAGAGAGAGAGAGAGGCAGAGACATAGGCAGAGGGAGAAGCAGGCTCCATGCACCGGGAGCCTGACGTGGGATTCGATCCCGGGTCTCCAAGATCGCGCCCTGGGCCAAAGGCAGGCGATAAACCGCTGCGCCACCCAGGGATCCCAAAAAATATTTTATTTATTTATTCATAGACACAGAGAGAGAGAGAGAGAGAGAGAGAGAGAGAGAGAGGGAGAGGCAGAGACACAGGCAGAGGGAGAAGCAGGCTCCATGCAGGGAGCTCGATGTGGGACTTGATCCCGGGTCTCCAGGATCACACCCCGGGCTGCAGGCAGCGCTAAACCGCTGCGCCACCGGAGCTGCCCTGTTTTTATTTCTAATAGCTGAGTTATATATAAACATGCTCTTGTCATGTTGTTTTTTTTTTAATTTTTTTAAAAAATATTTTGTTTATTTATTCATGAGAGACACAGAGAGAGAAGCAGAGACACAGACAGATGGAGAAGCAGGCTCCATGCAGGGAGACTGACGTGGGACTCGATTCAATTCAACTTCACCTCTTCATAGGGGAGTGACAAGTTTCTAGAAGGTTTTATGAGACTAGAGAGATTACTGCAGTTATTTTTGGAAAATATAGTCTTCTACAGATACATCAACTCCTTAGCTTGGAATCCCCTTTCTTTCGTTGTTCTCTATGAAGCCCAGCACATCCTCAGTGTTCTGCTTAGACATCACTCGCTTTTACTGTGTCACGTGTATGACTCATATATTTGTCTATTATTTCTCTTTATCCAATACACTTGTTGATATCTAACTTGTCATTATACTATGAGCTCCTTAAGAGCCAGTACTGCAAACACTACTAGCTCACTGTCAATCATCATATAGGTGACAAAGGTTTGATGGTGCTGAAGCAACCTTTCACTCCCATAGATGTTACTCCCAACCCACAGTTGAGTTCGGCCCATAGAGCCAGCTCAGTAAGGCCCCTGATCTCAGGCCACTGATTTACAGCTTTGCTACTCAAAGTGTGGTCCACAGACCAGCAGCAGCAGAGCCTCACCTGGAAACTTGTTAGAAATGCAGACCATCACACCTTATCTGAGACCTACTAAATCTACATTGTAACAAAATCCTAGTGACTTGTTTGCATATGAAAGTTCCGAGAAGCATTGTTTTAAAGAACAGCTCTGGTCCACTTGTGAATAAGTCAATGCAGCCAAGTGAGTGTGTCCATCTGGACCCCATGCCTCTGCTTCTAGGCTATGCTTCTAGTAAACAGAACTGTGGAATTATCTGCCCAAATGGCTCTTTCTGAAAGGGCACTGTATTTCTGTCATGTACCTCCCCTCTCCCTCCTGCCTGTAAAGCCCCTCATGGTATAAGGTAGACCCTGGGAGGCAGGCTGTGGCTGGGACTTCCCATTTGTACCTTTTGCCTTGGGCCCCAATAATAGTTAGAAGTAAGCTAGCAAGGATAATCATTTTTCCAGCCTTGCTGGTGGGATTTTGATAGGGATTACATTGAATTTATAGTTCAATATGAGGAGAGTGGCCATCTTGACAATACTTAGCCTCCCAGTCCAGGATCATGACATGTCTTTCCATTTACTTAGGTCTTCTTCAATTTTTTTCAATGATGTTTCCTAGTTTTCAGCATGCAAGTCTTATATTTCTTCCATTAAATTTATTCCTAAGTATTTTATTCTCTTTGTTGTTTTTGTGAGGGAATCATTCTTTTAATTTCTGATTTTTTATTGTTAGTATATATATATATATATATAGATATATATATATATGGTTAACATATATGTATATTGTTTTTGTAAGCTTGCTAAAGTTCTTTATTACTTCTGGAAATTTTTTTGTGGATTCCTTTGGATTTCCATATAGGATCATGTCGTCTGTGATTAAAGGCAGTTTTACTTCCTTTTTTTCCCTTCTAGTTGCCCTTAATTTAAAAAGAATTTTTTTTTTATTGCACTAGCTGTAGAATCTCCAGTGTGAAGTTGAATAAAATTGGTGAAAGCAGACATCTTTGCCTTGTTCCTAATCTTAGAAGGAAAGCATTCAATATTTCAGGCATTAAGTATGATGTTAGCTGTGGGTTTTTTATAGATGCCCTTTATCAGGTTGAGGAAGTTATCTTCTATTCTTAGTTTGAGAGTTTTTATTATCAATAAATGTTGGATTTTTTCAAACGCTTTTTCTGTGTCTATTGAAATGATCATGTGTTTTTTCTGCATCTTTTGAGATGATCCTGTGGTTTTTGTCTTTTATTCTATTAATCGACTACATTTTCATTTTTTCTTTTTCGTTTATGTACTTTCAGGAATGTTTAGGGCTTCCTGAAGTTCAAAGCCAAAAGTTGTTAAGTTTCACTTCTTCCATTTGTCTTGGAGGCAACTAATTTTCTTCCTTGAAATAAAATAATCTGTTTGTCAAGTGTTACTCCTACTGGGATGAGTCTAGTTTCTCTTCCTTCTTTTGGGTTTTAAGTCATCTCAGGATTTTGTTGAAATACTCTAAAATGAATTAGTCTTCCAAGGAGCAAATGGGTATAAATTTATATAAAATTTAAACCTACTCAGGTAAAACCTACCCTCTCGGTCATTGCTTTTGCAAATCACTTGAGAGCCAGAGGAAAATAAGTCTCCAGATACTGCTTATCTAGAAAAAGTTGTAGAAACAGAATTGAGGACTGGAGGAGAGAGATGATGTATAGACAAAGATTCTGCAAAGAATCTTGTTTGAGTGAGCACTTAAATTAACAAAACCCTACCCTTTACCACTATGTCTGATACCTACCATCAAAATCGGTCTTTGGAAAAAAAAAAATCAGTCTTTGAGTCCAGTATCAGAAGTATTGTGTGTGTGATAAGATAAATAACCTATTTTAAATGGGCAAAAGAGAGATGCCCGGGTGGCTCAGTGGTTGAGCATCTGCTTTCTGCTCAGGGCATGATCCCAGGGTCAAGGATGGAGTCCTGTGTCAGGCTCCTTGTGGGGAGCCTGCTTCTCTCTCTCTGCTTGTGTCTCTGCCTCTCAATCTCTCTCTGTCTCTCATGAATAAATAAATAAAATCTTTAAAAAAATGGGCAAAAGATTTTAATAGGAAGTTTAGAAAAAAACCTGTATGAGTGGGACTAAAAAACATGTGAAAAGGTGCTCATCATCATTAGTCATCAGAGAAATGCAAACTAAAATCACAATGAGATATCACTACACACCTTAACAGATGGCTAAAAGTGAAAAGGTTGACAATACCAAGTGTACATGAAGATGTGGGAAAAACTGGAACTCTGTTGTTTTCAATATGCTGGTAGCAATGTAGAATAATATGGTCACTTTATTTTTATTTTATTTTATTGTATTTTAATTCCAGTATAGTTAACACACTGTTATATTAGTTTCAGGTGTATAATATAGTGATTCAATAACTTATACCATCACTGTTGACAACTGATTGGCAGTTTTTATAAAGCCAAATGTAAACTTACCATATGACACATATATTCTGCTCCAAAGTATTTACTCAAGAGAAATCACAATCTATGTCCAAGAAAGAATTGTATACAATGGTATTAGCAGCTTTGCTCATAATAATTCTAACATGGAAATAACCCAAACGTCCATCCACATGAGAATGGATTAAAAAAAAAGGTATATCCATCCATACAACAACATGAATGGACCTCAGAAGCATTTTGCTGACAGAGAAAAAGTCAGACACAAAAAGTACCCACTGTATGATTCTATCTATATGAACCTTGAGCAGGTAAAACTCATCTCCAATGATGCAAAGCAGATCAGTGGGTGCCTGGGGCTGGGAGGTCAGGTGTAGGATGAGATTAACTGCAAAGGGGCAGGAGAATATCTTAGGGTGAGGGGTAGTGTTATATAATGTGAGCATGGAGATATTTGCACAGGTGTATATTGATTATTAAAACCCTTTTCACTGTGCACTTAAGATAGCTGACTTTTATTCTACTTCAGAAAAAGTTGATCTAAAAAGAAAAACTATATACATAGTGAAGAATATTGAAATAGAAACTTTTCTTGAAGATTGATTTATTGTTTATTTCATTCATTTAGAAGACAGAACAATTTTTTTAAAAGATTTTATTTATTTATTCATGAGAGATACACAGAGAGAGGAGGAGACATAGGCAGAGGGCTCCCTGTTAGGAGCCTAATGCGGAACTTGATTCCAAGACCCCATCATGACCTGAGCCAAAGGCAGACGCTCAACCACTGAGCCACCCAGGTGCCCAAAGCAGAACAGTTTTTATGGGAAGAAGATATGGTTCCTGAGACAC